>NC_068985.1:116002821-116003233 GCF_001194135.2 Octopus bimaculoides
ATATATATATAGATAGATAGATAGATAGATAGATAGATAGATAGATAGATAGATAGATAGATAGACAGACGTATGAGTGTATGTATATGTTGGACGACGGGAATGTCACATTTTGGCTGTTCACTTACGTGTGTGTTTGTGTGTGAATGGGCTTATGTGTGTGTGGTGAGTGTGTGTATGTGTGTGAATGTGTGTGCGGCGCGCTTTCCCGCAGCTCGTCTCCATGACCGAACTGCAGTCGTGGATCAAGAAGAGACCGAGGAAGGGCGAATGGCACCGCGAGTGTCGCGTTGTTCTCCGGCAACTCCAACAACCCGGGTCAACCTTGAGCGACTGCATCACAACTAATGCATTCTATAGTTGATTAGTGGAGGGAAGGTACGACGACGATCTCGGGGCGAACCTGGGCGTC
>NC_068985.1:116004006-116005755 GCF_001194135.2 Octopus bimaculoides
GTTACCGTGGTCTTTTCCGTAGGCTTTTCCTTCCACGGCTAAACCTAAACTGTCCTCCCCACTTTTACACGAGAACATTACTGTGTGATACACGATCCCTATTGATCGGCCTTTCCTTTTTTTTTTTTTTAATTTTTTCGATCCCTTTTGATCGAACTCCCCCTTTTTCCCTTCCTACGATCCCTTTTGATCGACACCACCCTTTTTTTTTCCTTCCTTCCCACTCCCAAAAAGAAAAGCTCTACATTGTATTTGTCCCGTCTTCGTTGAGCCCTGTGTGGCTAATAAAAGAAATGTATCTATCTACCTACCTATCTGTCTGTCTGTCTGTCCTTCTGTTTATCTATCTATCTATCTATCTATCTATCTATCTATCTATCTATCTGTCCGTCTGTCTGTCTGTCTGTCTGCCCTTCTGTTTATCTATCTATCTATTTCTACGTTTCTCAATAACTACAGCATGTGCTGGTTAAAACTTATACATCACCCAATCTCCAGCGTATTAGTCTCTCTGTCTCTCTCTCTCTCTCTCTCGCTCTCTCTCTCGCTCTCTCTCTCTCTCTCTCTCTCTCTCTCTCTCTCTCTCTCTCTCTCTCTCTCTCTCTCTCTCTCTCGATGCATTTGTCCGTAAATCACGTTTATTCTTTCCTTTGTTTCACAATTGTGTTTTGAGAAAACTTCTGTACATCATTTTACATATTTTTTTTTTCCTTCTCCGCATTATTTGTTTATTTGCCTGTCCGTCTGCTCTCTGTCTCTTTCCCTCTCTCTTTCACTTCCTCTTCCCTTCTCGCACTTCACACCCTTCTCTCGCCCTCTCCCTCTCCCTCTCTTTCAATATGTTACTTAGTACATCTAGTTCCAAACCTTTCTATATATCATCTCTTTACACCTATCTGTTTTCACTTCAAACTCTATCAAATTCTCTATGATCTTCCTGCATATTTCATTCTCTATCTTCTCCCCACCACTACTGGCCTTCATTATTTCTCTCACCCACCCACATACCCACAAACACACAAACTCACACACACACACACACACAAACACACATACACATAATAACTCACCCTTTTACTCACACACACTATCACTCCTCTTTCCTCTCTCTCTCTCCTTGACTATGTCTCTATCTCGTCTCATTCAACTTCATCGTAAATCTGTCTCCCTCTTTCTCTCTCTCCTTTCTCTCCCTCTTTCCCTCCCCTTCTCCCCCTCTCTGTAAGTCTATTTTCACTCACTAATTATCGTTCTCTCTCATTATTTGTCAAACTTTATACTTTACATTCATTTAACTTTTCCTTCTTTTACATAGGCTCCTTTTCTCAACTCTATTTCTCTATTTCCCTCTTTCTATCTACCTCTCTCTAACTTTCTATCTTGATATCTCTCTATCTATCTATATACCTCCCTCTATTTCTCTCTCTCTCTCTCTCTCTCTCTCGCTCTCTATCTATCTATCTATCTATCTTTCTTTATCTCTCTCTCATTCACCTACCCACCATCTTTTTCTCAGTCTCTCTTATCGATTCACTATCGTCTCCTCTAACACATCTCTTCAATCTATCTGTTACGCTTTCTCTCCACTCCGGCATCACACATAGACACACACACACACACATACACACACACACACACACATACACACACACACACACACACGTACACTCACACTCACACACACACACGCACACAAACATACGTAAGCATGCACACATGCGCGCACATTCACACACACACAGACGCACG
>NC_068985.1:116008429-116011249 GCF_001194135.2 Octopus bimaculoides
ATATATATATATATATACATATTACATCATTGTTTCTCTTAATTGATTTCGTATATATATATGTAGGACACTCAATGTGGCTTTCATGTTTCCATTGTTTGTGTGTGAGAGAGAATATTTTTTGCGCAATGATATATTATGTATGTTTGTGTAATTATAAAAACCACTGCCCTGAAGGAGTTACATTCTAAAGTCATTCCATAAATATTCTTTGTAATCAACATTCAATTTACGCCGACACAGTTGTTTCAGCCTTGTAATATCCACATTATTTGGTGAAATAAAAACATAAGCCTAGCACACAACTTGGAGTAAATCTGCTGTTTTAATTCAAACTAAAAAGGTTTTCATGTCGAGGAATATGTATTTGCGTATAAAAATAATTCATGCATGTCCCTCGGGTTGTACCTGCCAGTGTACTCTTCAAAATTCTCTCTCGAACTCTTTCTTCTTTTTTTCGGTATTAGATTTTAAGTAAGTCCTATTTTTAAGCAATCTAGAAATATCTACGATTAATGATTTGGATATGATGCGGGCCTTCTTAGAATGTAAGGAGTTAAAGGCTGAAACCCTTGCAAGAAGGAGACTTCTCTTTTCAGTTCTCCCAAGATTTCTTCCCAAACGCACAATATCTTATGGCGAGGAATGACATGGAGAAATTAGTAAACGATAATATCATCAGTTGATCGGAAAAAATGTTTATGAAAAATCATAAAATTCGAAGAAAGAATTCCATAAAATAAGAATCAGGTCACGGTCTGGCGTTGATGATGCTGTTGTATTTTTAAAGCTATAGGTCAACTGGTATATATCCTCAAATTAGCACCTTGTCCATGTGATCATGTTAAACCAGGTGACATGTTAAGTCTGTCACCCAAGTAAAACAGTGGAATTTTGAACTCCTAACGCAAAGTTACTGAAGGAATACCACATTGAGTTCGACCTATTTACACTTACGCCAATCCGTAAATTTAGATTGGTAATATTTTTATCGACCCCGAAAGAATGAGTGGCAATGCCGACCCCAGTGGGATTTGAATTCACGACGTAAAGAGACAGAATAAATTTTCTTTCTACTATAAGCAAAGGGCCAGGAATTGTGTGGAGCGGGGCTAATTGATTATATAGACCCTAGTTATCAACTCGGAATTCATTTTCTTGAGGATGAAGGATGAAGTCGATCGCGGAAGGATTTGAACTCAGAAATGTCATGAACCGGAAGAAATACCTCGAAGAATTTTATCTGATTCACTAAGGATTCTGCTAGGTAGCCACCTTGGTACTATCAATATAATCCCTCTATATATCGATGCAGTTAAATGTTGGGCATAAATATAAAAGGTAATGTGAAGGCGCATGGCTCAGTGGCTAGGGCACTGAACTTACGACCGTCAGGTTGTGATTTCGAATTCCGGACCGGGTTGCGTGTTGTGTTCTTAAGTAAAACACTTTATTTCACGTTGCTCCACTTCATTCAACTATAGAAATGGGTTGCGACGTCATAGGTGCCAAGCTGTATCGGCCTTTGCGTTTCCCTTGGATAACACTGGTGACGTGGAGAGGGGAGGCTCCTATACATGGGCGACCGCTGGTCTTCCATAAACAGCCTTGCCGGACTTGTGCCTGGGAAGGTAACTTTCTAGATGCAATCCCATGGTCAGTCATGACCGAAGGGGGGGGGGGTGCGTGGGTCTCGGCAATGTCTCTAGAATTAGGTTTAAATAAACTTTGGTTTTAAATTTTGGTAAAAGTCCAGCAAGTTCAGATGAGTGGGGTAAGTCGATTACATCAACCCTAGCACTGAACTGCTACTTTTGTTTATCGACTCCAAAAGGATGAAAAGCAAAGTAAGTCGACCACGGTGATATTTGAACTCAGAACGGAAAGTAGGAAGAAATGGAACTAACCATTTCTTAGGGCACAGTAATGATTCAGAATTTGAACTCAGACCGGAACGACGGACGAAATGACGCTACGCATTTTGTAAGGTGTGCTAACGATTCTGCCTGCTCACCACTTCAATAATCCTGTCTACTATAGGCACAAGGCTTGAAATTTTGGTCGACGAAACCGCAGAGCGTAAAGTCGAACGAAATGCTGCTAAGCGTTTTGCCCAACGAACTAACGATTCAACCAGTTAACCGTCTTAATAGTATTAATAAAATTCATTTATAAATCAATATAGCTATAAGTTCGACATATAAGAATGGTAATATTTCTAGAATTGGGTTTAAATAAACGTTAATGGATGGAATATTTCAGAGAATAATACGTATGCAGCAGAATAAAGAAATCAAGCGAAAATAGAATTCATTTGATTCGATAAAGAATTGAAAGATTTTGAATACGTTCCAAAGTGTGGAGTATTTTGGACGGTTGTGTATTGGAAGTTACATTACACAAAATTACAGGAAACGACAGGGAAATTTGTGACAGTGAATATGTTCGTATGCCGTGGACAAGTTTCGGGTCTGTCTCGTTGTCGAAAGAGGGAGACAAAGTGAAACACACTGTGAGATAGAGAGAAATGGAAAGAGAAAGAGAGAGGGAGGGAAGGGGAGTGGGTGACAATGAGAGAGAGAGGGAGAGAGTTGAGGGAATATGAAAATTGTTATATTCAATTTTTCAGTTGCACAATTATTATCTTTTCCAAGACGAAGGATCATTTCTGTAATGTTATGTACCTCTTCCTCTAATACGTCACCCACTTCGTTGTATAATACCTGTCGATTGTACACACACACACACACACACACACACATGTATCTTTGTATCTAACTATCTATCTATCTATATATCTCTCTCTCTCTCTCTCTCTCT
>NC_068985.1:116014783-116015759 GCF_001194135.2 Octopus bimaculoides
TATATATATATATATATATATATATGGGTGGGGTGCGTGCGTGTGTGTGTGTGTGTAAATATAACATCACATGATATTGCACATCCAAATTCACTAAGAGTAGAAAATGAAAGCAAAATAGAACTTAACAATAGTGACATAACAACAGAGACACTGCGTTTGACAGCAGCAGCAAGAACAGCAACTAATACGTTCAGACTCATACACTTAGGTTGTACAAACTACTCCAACAATAACAGGGACAGAGAAAACCAAGAAACAATCTGAAGAACATCGGTGAAAACAACGGCTCGTGGTCAGTGGTTGCATTCACAATATATTACAGATAATTGGACAGCGCTGGTGTATCCTGTAGGGAGTGCCGAAAAGAACTATCGAAGACAAAGCATTCTTGCTGCCACCACATATTTGTTGTTTGTTCCTTCTCGAGCCATGCCTGGCTCATAAGGGCCGGTTTCTGGGTATAATTGGCGTATAGGTTCCCCATCTGTACGGGATGCCGGTCCGTCGCAGGTGAGCTGCGAGATACAGGAGGAAAGAATGAGAGAAAGTTGTGACGAAAGAGTCAGCAATAAGTTCGCTATTACCTTCTGCTGGAACCGCCTATAGCTTAGGTGTTACGCTCATAAACACATACATTGCCCGGGCTGAGATTTGAACCCGTGATCCCTCGACCGCGAGTCCGCTGCCCTAACCACTAGGTCATGTGCCTCCACACTCGCATATTAGTTAAACCCATTTAAAATATTTCTGCCTTTCAATTGTTCAAGGCGACGACAGATGTTCCTGCGTCAGTATTGGGTACAAAATTTGAGACATCGACAATATTGATATTTTTCTCATTTCTATGATTCGACTTGGAAACTGTTGTGAAACACACTCACTCAACAATAAAGGATGTAAATGAACCGTGATAGGTGAACGGTGATATGGCGAGGGATTACTGTGTATATAATTATATAATATATAATATATA
>NC_068985.1:116016065-116017038 GCF_001194135.2 Octopus bimaculoides
ATATACATATATATGTGTGTGTGTGTGTGTGTGTGTGTGAGAGAGTGTGTGTGTGTGTCTGCGTGTGTGTGTGTATACAGGGTGGGTAAAATTCTCGAGATTCATGGATGAGTTCTTTCCAGCGGCCTTGTCCCTTATTATCGCTGCCATGTCCTGTTTCTCCCAGAGACCAACGTCTGACCTTAAGGCATCAGCTTATAGGCGCAGGAGTGGCTGTGTGGTAAGTAACTTGCTTGCTTGCTTACCAACCACATGGTTCCGGATTCAGACCCACCTCGGGCAAGTGTTTTCTACTATAGCCTCGGGCCAAGCAAAGTCTTGTGAGTGGATTTGGTCGACGGAAACTCAAAGAAGCCGGTCGTATATACACACACACACATACATATACACACACATACATACACACAGACATATATGTATATATATACGCATATATATATGTATATATATATATATATATGTGTGTGTGTGTGTGTGTGTCTGTGTGTGTGTGAGTGTGCTTGTCCCCCATCATCGCATGACAACCGATTCTGGTCGGTTTATATCCCCGTAACTTAGCGGTTCGGCGAAAGAGAACGATATAATAAGTACTAGGGTCACAAAGAATAAGTCCTGTGGTCAAATTGCTCGACTAAGGGCGGCGCTCCAGCATGGCCGCAGTCAAATGTCTGAATAAAAGAGTATGTCATCCTCGGTCTCCCTTTTCTAGTGTGTCCGTGTAGGGACTCCCACAGGAGCTCTAAATGAATTATCAACTCTGAATGACGGTGATACATGACCAACTAACCTCAATCTCCTCTGTATTATTTTCGAGCTAATTATTTGGAGGTTCTCGTACGGCTCGTACATATATATAGTATAAAAGTACACACACACACACACACTCACATATATATATATATATACACATGTCTATACACACCTCACACAAATACACACACACAGACATTCACACACATACACATACACACAC
>NC_068985.1:116017107-116018580 GCF_001194135.2 Octopus bimaculoides
GAGTTAGGATTATTTAAACATTCGAGTGTTTGGCTTAAGTGTTTAAGCAACTAAGGGATAATTAAATCCGAAGGCCCTCCTGGAGATTACCTGTGTGGGTACCGTATTTGTTAGAAGGTATCTAGAAAGTATCTATTCTCTACATGATTATATATATATAGGATAAAGGTATAAAGAACCTCGCCGAGTCATATAGACACCTGGGGCTGGTTTTCCTGTTTCTTTGGCGCAACATCCCCCGCAGTACGGGACGCCTCTCCGTCATCGTCTGTGTACTGATGTTTGCCAGTTTGCCAGTTCAGTGGACCGGAGCAACGTGAAATGAAAGCTCTTGCTCAGGAAGACAACGTGTTATCCGATCGAGGAATCGAAACCACAATCTTACGACCATGATTCCATAGCACGCTAACCACGAAGCCATGCGCCTCCACACACATATATGTATGTATGTATGTATGTATATATATGTATGTATATATATGTATGTATATATATGTATGTATGTATGTATGTATATATATATATATGTGTGTGTGTCTAACTCAGTTCAATGATACTAATTTTACAACGATTATTTGGCCATTAATTAAATTTGCACACTCCTCTTTCACTTGAAAGTTTGTCATTCATGAGTTAATTCACTGCTGTGGTGACTTCTAAAACAAAGGATTGTTACTCACTCTGTAGAGTTACCTAATAGACATTTAATCCGATCCGACGTCTAATTTTATTAGATTTTTGTTTATTTTTAGCTATGCTGAATTGCTTAACATCTTTGATAACGGTATTGTGTAATAGAGAATTCCTTTTGATGAAAATTGGCGGAATATCTATCAAATTCGTTCTCAGACCAAAGTATTGCAGGAGAACTCGCAAACTTACATACACGAATGATTGTGTGTGAATGTGTGTGTACGTGTGCGTGTGAGAGAGAGAGGGAGAGAGAGAGAGAGAGAGGTTAAGTGAGTGAGAGGCAGGGGGTGTTTGAATGTATGTGTCTGTGTTACGCACACGCGCGTTAAAGTGCATAGTATGAGAGACCGAAGAGTAGAGATGAATGAATAGATATTCAGGCAGATAGATAGATAGATAGATGGATAGATAGATAGGTAAATAGACAGATAGACATGTAGATATCAGACTCTACGTCTTGAAACTTCTATTAGGCACTTGAATGTGTATTTGTGCACAAAAGTCTTTACATACATACATACATACATACATACATACATACATACAAAAGGGGGAAGAAAATATAGAACAAAACCATGGTAAATTAATCAAATTCTACCACCTCCTAGATTTCAATTATCTCCCCTATACCGGAAGAAATCCCTAATTACCTCCCCCTATCTAGAACTCTTCTTTCTCAGACTGGAACGAACACGACACAATGAAGTAGAGAAATTTGAAAAGACAACACGAAACCGGTTATTTCTCAAAATACAATGTTTATATACCAAAAAAATGTTG
>NC_068985.1:116018963-116020899 GCF_001194135.2 Octopus bimaculoides
ATATATATATATATATATATATATATATATATATATATATATATATACATACTAATTAACCGGTGTTTCAGATTTAATGGTTTTCAAAAATACACATGTGGCGCTATGTGTATGCATATACTTATGTGTGTATATATATGTATGTGTATATATATGTGTGTGTGTATATATTAATAGTAATGGTAAGACAAAAAAAGAATGAAAGAGTCCCCGATATTATGTAAGTAGAGGAATTTATTTGTAATATACTATGTGACAATTATTCGGTTGCCCTAATAAAACTCCGAGTTTCGGATGTTGGTGCGGAAACCTGCACCGGAATCTCTTCAGTTCTCGAGGAATTGCCTTGATAACTGGTTAATTTCGTTATTTTTTCTTCTTGTTTTGCCTATGTGAATTACAAGTATTGCTATCTGTTGGGAACTTATTGTAGTAGTAGAATTAACACTTTAACTGCTATTTCTAAATTTCGGTATGTGGTGAAGCGACTGTTGCTGATCCCTTAATTATGTTTATACATATGTATATATATCATTCTCATGTGTGTAATATGTATATACCGATATCGTATATGTCACTATGTATACGTGTATATCACTATCGTGAATCGCATTTTAAAAAAGAATGCACTTTGTTCCTCTTCGGTTCATTATATTTTTCCCCATTTTCAATCCTTTATCCTTCTCAGGTAGTTTTCCACACACACCCCACTCTCTAATTCCCCCCTACCCTGCATTGAATTAGCTTCCTATTATAATAAAGCGTTATAAGTTAGGTGACGAGAAAATATCTTTACATACATTTTAACGACGTACTATCTGATACAACGAAAATCTGCCTCATGTATCATTCAACAACAGTCAGTCTAATAGTGCAAATCGGTCTTTAGATTCCATATATAGGCTTTTGATATCAGCTCTCGTTTCGGAGTACCAGTTTGTCAAGAGATCCATGAAATAAGTAGCATATTAAATTAAATCAAATGCTCATGCAGACACACAATTCATGCAATAACGAAGCTATTATTTATGAAACAGATATTTTCATGTTAACAGGTTTTAACACTTTTCCTACTCTGTGTTTCACACGATACACTTTCCTATTTCTTTTTTTTTTTTTATCACCAGTGTAACTAGCGACTTGTGAACGGAAAACATAATATTATTCAGAACTAACGAAACAAGAGATAACTAAAAGTGTGAAAACAGTCATAGATGTTTAGGGCAAACTTATCAAAAGGCATTAGATGTGGAAAGGGTTAACGCCAAGCGTAAAGAATACACTAGAGATGGTTGCGTATTTCAATAACGAAAACTTAAATATCATTTTCAGAAATATATAAAAGGAGTACAAAAAATATATATAATCAAATATGTCTGTGTTGGACGAATCAGTCTATTCTTATTCTGGATTTCTGCTGTGTGTTCGCCGATTCATCAGACAATATATAACTGCAGATGGTGTTTGTAAAAATATGTAGCTAAATCTATTATCAAGTAGAAGTTACAAAATATAACACATAACACAGAGAATTAAAAACGCAAGTTTTCTATAGCTAAGAAGAGCCTTATGCTCACAATACAAAAGAATTTTAGATGAGATATATTTAGTAAATGCCGCCACTTCAACAAATACTGGAAGATAGCACTAACATCTCATTTAGTGGAACTATATTTAACTTAAACCAAGAAGCATCAAAGTTTCACATTACCCTACGATGCTGGCCTAAACGTTCATTTAAGAATATAGTTGACTTTTGTAACTCATATGCCAGAATAGATCAATACTTACCTATTCGCCTAGTGATCTCTCCTTCCGTGTTACTAGATCGATAGTAATACATTCATATCGAACTCATATTTCCATACATATTACTCATTTATAGACACGCACATACACACACACATACATATATACATACATACATATATATATA
>NC_068985.1:116022135-116022619 GCF_001194135.2 Octopus bimaculoides
TGTGTGTGTGTGTGTGTGTGTGTGTGTGTGTGTGTGTCTGTGTGTGTGTGTGTGTGTGTGTGTGTGTGTTATACCGAGTTGCCTCTCTTAGTTTCAGGAACAGAGTTCTGCAATATCTTGATGAGTATCATCCACGGGTGATTTGTTTATAGTGACCAAATATTTGTGCTATTCATTAGCTCCTTCCGTCCATCAAATTAACGTTGCCTGAACAGGTTCTTCCTGTACATCACGTCAGGTATCGAAATGACCAAAGAGGAAAATGGGATGCAGTGTTTTGTTTAATTACACAACATAGCAACCGGTCCGGGAGTTGAAACAACAACCTCGCGATCGTGAGTGTAACACCATAGCCACTTGGGTATGTGTCTACCCACAACGCATGATACATGCAAGAACGCAAAGATTCAACTTAGTACAATATCTTTATTATCAGTTACAATTATTTCGGTACCATATATATATATATATATATATATATATA
>NC_068985.1:116026111-116027685 GCF_001194135.2 Octopus bimaculoides
TCACTCTCTCTGCCTGTCTCCGTCTCTGTCTCGGTCTCGGTGCCTTTCTCTCACTCTCTCTCTCTCATTGTCTATCTATCTATTTCTGTCTCACCTGTCTCTCTCTGACCATGCTTCGCTCTCTCGTTCAGACACATATAGCTTCCAGGATTTATTTCCTCTTCCTCCAATAGCTTACCAACAAACACTGCCTTCATCAATAACAGCTGCGGTTGCGTACTGAAGTAGCATAATTTCGAACCGCGTGGTCTTGGGTTCACACCCTCACCGCAGTAACATTGGGAAAGTGTCTTCTACAATTGCTTCGGGTTGACCAAAGTCTTGTGAACGGATTTTGTAGATAAAAACAAAAAGAAGCCGCGTGCTTACAGAAATGTTGGCACGTCGGGCGAAATGCTTAGCGGTATTCCGCCTGACTTTATGTTCTGAGTTCAAATTCCGCCGAGGTCGACTTTGCCTTTCATCCTTTCGGGGTCGTTAAATTAAGTACCAGTTACGCACTGAGGTCGATGTAATCGACTTAATCCCTTTGTCTGTCCTTGTTTGTCCCCTCTATGTTTAGCCCCTTGTGGGCAATAAAGAAATAAGAATCTAAAAGAAGCCCATCGTGTGTGTGTGTGTGTGTGTGTGTGTGTGTGTCTGTGTGTGCGTGTGTGTGTGTGAATGCGAAAGGACGTGGAAGCGTGTTTTCTCGTTTATTTTAGTATGTTATCTGTCCTCCTTCACCGCTTGACGGGGAGTGTTAACTTACTTTATGTCCCAGTAACTTAGCAATGGAAACTGATTGAATAAGTACAACATTTTTAGCAACGAAAAAAAAACCGTAATGGATTCCATTTGCTCGACTACACCCTTGAAGGAAACTGCATCCCAGTGAATAACATAAATAAGAGATAAATGATAAAATGCACAAGTAAACTGAGTTATACATTTGGCTCCCTCAGAACAAGGAAACCTGTCTGGAAACATTTCATACTCCTTAAAACATGTTAGCAACATAACAGTTTCAGATTTTGGCACAAAGCCCGAAAATTCGGGGGAAAGAGTGTGCCTATTGTAACGACTCCTGTACTCAACTGGTACTTATTTTATCGACCCCGAAAAAATAAAAGGCGAATTCGATGTCGGTGGAGTTTGAACTCAGAAAGGAAATACGGACGAAATACCGTTAAGTATTCTCGCCCGCGTGCTAAGGATTCTACCAACACGCAGCCTTGTATGCTAGCAGCATATTAGGAACTAATATAAAGAGCTGGAAATTATATGAAGATGGAATTGCCACAATTGTAGAGTTCCTAATCATTGGACTGATCGATAGGGATTACACTAAGCTACACATCAACAACTAGAACATGTAATAGAAACGGCATATTCGTTTTAGAAAGGGAAAGGGAGATGACATACTTTGAACGGATTATAGATAATCTGGGAGAATTTCTCAGTTCACGATTGAAGCGCTTGGGTTTCATTTTATGATGACAACGAAAACATTACGTATGTATGTATACCGAAATAACTCACCCTATACATGGCGTGCCTCTGTATGTGGATTTATGCACGTGCATATATATATA
>NC_068985.1:116027962-116028729 GCF_001194135.2 Octopus bimaculoides
GTTTTTAACTTTAAAATTTTCATATTCAAAAGAGACAGAGACTTCAAACTCTATAGAGTGGTGAATAAATCGATATATCGAGTTTGAAGTCTCTGTCTTTTTTGAATATGAAAATTGAAAAGTTAAAAACCTTATAATATAAATATAAACTGTGAGAACGACCCTTAAGGTATCTAGTTAATGATCCCCTAAGGTAAGTTCTTATGCTATATTGGTAACGGTTGCTACATCCTCTGAAAAATTATTATAATATATATATATATATATATGCCCTTATTGACCATTATATTTTTCAAACATTTGTTTATTTTTTATTCTGTTCTTCTAGCTTCACCATTCGTTCCAAATTACATCTACACTGTGTTAACTTGTGATTCTGAAATGGTAATGTAACCTTCATGTAATTAAGATATCCTCAGTGATGAGTACCCCTCATTATGTAATGACTACATCAGAGGATCTGCTGATACGGAAATATATGTAGCCTAGATTTTACCTGTCACACTCCCTCGGCTATATATTTTCGTTTTGGAATTAGTTCTCGGAGAACATCAATACTATGAGTAATAGGATGTAGATCTTGAGTTGAAGAAATGTTTTTGGATAGAAAGACTCAACGGCCGTCAATGGAACTGGAACTCACATCTCCTCCAGTCATGACACCGAGTCCTACAGACAACCTTCGACTTTTTCAGCCGATATTTAAATGCAGCATTGATGTGCGTCGAGAATCAATTAAAAGAAATATATATATATATATATATATA
>NC_068985.1:116029157-116032699 GCF_001194135.2 Octopus bimaculoides
GCGTCTTTGTATTAAAAAAACTATGAATAAGCCATGAAGAAATTTATATATATATATATATATATATATATATATATACACGTTTATCAATTCGTTTTGCAAGTTTCCTGGTGTGAAATCGTGGGTCGAAACAGATATTGTTGTATTTCTGAATGGTGTGGTGTTGCGTGTTACTGTTCCATGCATTTTATTTACTAAAAAAGAAAACAGAAATAGAGTAACAGTTCCTGTATTCCTCTGTGTATGTGTATTCGTCCATGGCGTTGCGATCGCGGTAGTTGTTGTTGTTGCTATTGCTATCGTCGGCACCGCCGCTGCTGCTGACCGTGTTAGTTGTGTTGTTGACATCATATGGCCGTTTCATGTGTGTGTGTTTGTGTGTGTATTGGTTTGCTTTGTATCTATCCATGCTCTTTATATAGTTTTTTTTTTTACTTATATTATCTGCCTCTGCCTTACAATCCTCACAGGTATGTGGCAGATATATTTATATATCTATTTATCTATTCATGTTGAACTTAGCGTTGTTTCACAATCGCTGCGTTCTTTTGAACAGGGTACTTAGAGACCATGGGTTTGGCATAATGATAGTGTAGGATCTAGACCTTACCCTTCTTCGTTTCTAGCCAGAGTTCAATGTCTAAAACGGGTAATATAGAGTTAGGGTGCTTACTAGGGTAGACTATCGTTATTTTTATACTCTGGTGGATGGAGATGGTTAATTGCTGGATGCTCTCCATGGTGTTAGCTTCTAGATCATCAACATTGTATTGTAAGGGTGCTCTGGTTACTGTGTTGATATCGTCGACATAGCGGTAGTAAAAAGGGTTGGTTAATTGAGTTCTCTGCTAATTTCTCTTTAGGTTTCCTATCCACCATGCCACATCGTCAGCAATACTGACACCTATGGCTGCACCTCCCTCTCGGAAGGTGTATCTTGTTATTAAACTTAAATATATGGCCTTCGAGTGTGGTCTTGGCACTCGCGCCCACCGCATGTGCGACCATCTTTTTAAGATGATCATTATTTTCGGAGGTCCGTATAGCACTGGTCCACCCGTTGCATCTCTCTTTAGAGGAGGGTCTTCTTGGCCATAGAAGTTACAGTGGGGTTTCAACCTCTTACCGATCTAGTGGGGCAGAAACAACTAAGGTCATGTTTATCTAAGTACTCATTGTCGCATGTCAGTCTCAGGAGGTAACTTGCTTCTTTAGTGTCAACACCAACCGAAGCCACATCACTCTCACTGATCACCTCCACACATTTTTCCACAGCAAAATCAACGTCAATGTATGTGTTTAGGAACACTACGTCCATACTCCCTATTATGCATCCCGTCAAGTCGTGGGCATCCATGATATGTATTCTTTTTCTGTTCATTTGTTTGCAGCTGTTTTTCAGTTCTATGAAAGTAAGCCAGTAAATCGTGAATGTACTTTTACATTGTTATCACAGATTATATGGTTCTCTGTAGAAAAACAAAGGTATAAACAACTAAACAATGTGTACATAGCAGGATAACAAAACGTGTTATAACTTCTTATAAATACCTCTCACGTTACGTGCATTTCATTTGTCTCTCACTTTAACATCCGATTTATGTATACTAATATATATATACAGACACACGCTCACACACACGCACACACACACGAGTAGGTATTACTTGAAACGGTAATGAATTTGTAAGTATATAGATACTTATTTTATTAATTACCAACTTCCTTTAGAGCTATATATGTTAGTACCATTGCTCTTTGTAGCTGGAGAAATGGTTTTCCGTAATGTTTTAAAGCGCTAGTATTGATCAAAATATAAACATTTATGTCACTTATTGAATACAAATATAGATAGTGGTTATTTGAAATTTACCCAAAGGAAACCTTAATATCAGCTGAACTACAAACACATTGGCATGTGATATTTATTTTCGTTTATCTTTTATCTTTTACATATTTCAGTCATTGCATTGTGGCCATGCTGGGGCACGGCCTTGATGTGATTTAGTCGAATAACTCGACCCTAGTAATTACACCGTTTTACGTCTGGTGCTTATTCTATTGGACCCTTTTGCCGTAATGCATAACAACGGGGACGCAAACAAACCAACTCTGGTTGTCACGTGTTGTTGGGAGAAAAAAACATAGATACAAAAAGGCACAGACACACACACACACACACAAATACATATACATATACATACATGGTACATGCTTTCATGTATTTCTGTGTTTATGAAATTCACTCAAAAGGCATTGATCTGATTGGAGTTATAGTACATGTTACTTGACCAAGTCACTACGCCGTGGAACTCAGCTCAACCGATGTAGCTGCATAGCAGGAATCTAAACTTCACAGCTATTGCAGTTTCAAATTTCTACTTTCTTTCATCCGGGAGTTAAGAAATTATATACCAGTCAAGAAATCAGGATCATGTATACTATAATCTTCTTCCTCCTCAATGCTACAATTACGCATAATTGTAAATATATAGTAGATGACATTACCAGTGGAACACCAGAAGATATGATGCGGCATAATCCGTTCTCTCAGATCAGCATTTTCGACGTTGAAACGTAATTTCAATGGAATGTAAACAATTTCTACAAAATAGGCCCCTGGGGTAAACACTTCATGGTCGACTTCTCCGTGGATATTTCAAATCTTAAGTCAATTCCAATTAAAAACATTCTGCAAATGTATCCCTTCCCCGTTCGGAGTAACCACAACAACAACAACAACATCATTGCAGCATTTAGTAACGCTCCTTTAGATTATTAACAGTAAAATTCCGCTGGGAACGATTTTGTCGTTCACCTTTCATGGGTTACAGAAAGTGCACTTCTAATATCCCGTTTTAATTACACCTATGCAAAACTCTATTTTCCTCAATGAGTCCTTTTGCCGGTTTCAGACAATAGTATCTCTTTGTAATTTCTATACAAATATACAACGAGATACTCTTAGTATCTCTTTGTTTCCCCACCTCATCCATATCTCTTCACGCGTATGCATCGTATACATGTACATTTGTACGTACATGGAAACACATACACACAGTAATAATAATGATAATAATAATACTAATAATAATAATAATAATAAGAAGAAGAAGAAGAAGAAGAAGAAGAAGAAGAAGAAGAAAAAGAAGAAGAAGGAGAAGAAGAAGAAGAAGAAGAACAAGAAGAAGAAGAAGAAGAAGAAGGAGAAGAAGAAGAAGAAGAAGAAGAAGAAGAAGAAGAAGAAGAAGAAGAAGAAGAAGAAGTAGAAGGAGAAGGACAAGAAGAAGAAGAAGAACAAGAACAAGAAGAACAACAACAACAACATCAACAAGGAAAAAAAGATGCATCTTATATATATATACATATATATACATATATATACACACACATATATATATATATATGCATATGTATATATATATATATATGTGTGTGTGTGTGTGTGTGTGTGTGTGTATACGATAACCTTACAAAAATCTCCTACTATAGCCTCGGTCCAACCAAAGACCTGTCAGTGGATTTGGAAGATGGAAACGAAA
>NC_068985.1:116032934-116034833 GCF_001194135.2 Octopus bimaculoides
TGTGTGTGTGTGTGTGTGTGTGTGTGTATGGATGCGTGTGTGTGTATGGATGTGTGTGTTTGTACCCTTGCCGTCGCTTGACAACCGATGCTATTCTGTTTATGTCCCCGTAACTTAATGGTTCGGCTAAGAAGACATTAAGGTGGTGTTCTAGCATGGCCACAGTCAAATGGTTGGAACAAATAAAAGAATCAAAGTATAAAGGTTAAGCTTCGCCTAAAGTTTGGAAAATATATATATATATATATATTCTCTGTGGAGGCATATGCTTCCCAATCACTTGGTTCCAGTTTCAGTCCCCCTGCGTGGCATTTGTGAGTCGATTTCGTTGATGGAAACTGATAGAAGGTCGTTGTAAATATCTACATGTGTGTGTGTGTATGTATTTGCGTCTGTTTGTCCACCACCACAACTTGACCACCGTTGTTGGCGTATTTACGTCAACGTAGATGACCAAATAATACTTGGGTCGATTCGTTGAACTAAAATTCTTCACTTCAGTGCATTACTCCAGCATGGCCTCAGTCTAAAGAGTGATACAAGTATAAGATAAAATATACACACACACACACACACACTCACATACACACCTACACACACACACACACACATGTATGCATGATTGGTTGGACGACTGAATGGCTAAGCAGATTTATAGAAGGATGGATGGATGGATGGATGGATGGATGGATGGATGGATGGATGGGCAGGTGCATGGGGGGATAGAAACATGTCTATGTGTTTGTGCTCGTACTGTACCTCTACAACACATGGCAACTCTTATTGGTTTGTTTCTGCCACCGTAACTTAGTGGTTCGATAAACGAGAAGATGGAAGCATTACCACTCGCTAGAATATCGACTAAAACCTGATTTGTAGTGCTCCAGCATGGCCGGATAGACGCAGGTGAATGACTGAAATAAATAAATGATAAAATGTAATACGTAATACTAGTCGTACTAGTATAACACATTAATTACCCCCATTCTATGTCCAGAAGATATAAATTATATCAGCCCAATCATGTTTAAATAAATTTTAAATGTAAAATGTCCTACTTGATAAATTAAAATTGAATACACTCACACACCACACACGCGCACTCGCAGGCGCATATGCATATTACAAGAATAACACAGATTTGAAATTTTAACAGATTTGGAAATTTTCAACGAAAGCGTTACAAGGCTCAACAAAAATAATTTCACGCGGTGATCAGTCATTCTATTAACAACAGCTTTATTCACTCATTTCTTTCGGGTGGAAAAAAAACGAAAAAAGGAGATATAATTCATTCACAAGGGAGCATATTATTTTGATTGGGTAATTCAGTATATTTCTATTTACGAATAAATAAATACATAAATAAAATCAATTTGATTGGTGATTCATTATCGAATAATAAAAAGAAAAGAAACACAAACGAACAACAGTATTGAGTGTTTATAACAGTAAAAATACAGAGAAAACAATGGCAAATACGAACTAACAATAATTCGACTTCAAAAAGTGAAAGCAATATATAGGAAAAAAAAACAGATGTCTCCTATTATTATGATTAATTATCATCTAGAGATAAAATATACATAAAAATGGCAGAATCGCTAAAATGTAAATAGTGCAAATCAGCTGAGGTATACAGTAGGGTGGTTAGTGTTCGTGAGCCCAAGTGAATGGACGGAATTTGAAAGAAAGACGTATATGATATTAATGGAGAGGAGAAATTTACGCAAGCGCAGTATGTATGTATGTATGTATGTATGTATGTATGTATGTATGTACGTATGTATATGTATGTATGTACGTATGTATGTGTGTATGTATCTATGTATGTATGTATGCATTTATGCATGTATGCATACTTGTATTTATATATATATATATATATATACATATATA
>NC_068985.1:116035698-116039522 GCF_001194135.2 Octopus bimaculoides
TGTGTGTGTGTGTGTGTGTGTGTGTGTGTGTGTGTGTGTGTGTGTGTGTGTTTGTGTGTGTGTGTGTGTAGTGAAGAAGTCAAGACCCTACAAGTACAAATATGTATAGCTTGGCATTACTTCAAGCTCAGCAACAGGAGTTCAATTCCCAGTGTGAATCCAGTTCTTGTTTACTGATACCTACGTCATTTGTGATTGTATTCTTCCACATATAATCATGCCGAGTGTTTGATGCGAAGTCAATGAACGTTTTCAACACAGTAATATTTCGGGACGCAAAATTGAATTTTATAGAAATTGAGTCAAATTCTATGAAAACTGATAATGATATATTTTACTTTTACTTGATTCAGTCATTAGATTACGGCCATACTGAGGCACAACCTTGAAGAAACCTAGTCAAACGAATTGACCCCATATACTTGCTTTTCTGTTTGTTTTCTTCTTCTTTTAAACTCGTACTTCCATTATTACCTATTACCGAATCGGTTGATAGCCGGTGTTGAAGTAAAAACGTCAACAGCAGTTCTCAAGCGGTGCGAAGATGCACACACACAAACACACACACACACACACACACACACACACACACACACACTCATACACAACACACATACAGACATAAACACACTTACATACACACATACACACAAACACATACACACATACAGACACTGACGTTGATGTACACACGCACGCACACACATACACACAAACACACACAATGACACACACACACAATGACACACACACACACACACAACACACACACACACATATATATATATATATATATATATATAGTTGTGTGAACACAAATGTAAAAATAGACATTTCAAGCATATGTGAAGGCCTACTTCAGGAAAATACAATCAAAGTTTAGAGAGAGAAGTGGGAAAAGGAAGATTTAACTCCTCAACGATAGGAGAGAAGTGCTCTTTGGTTCACCACTTATAAATTTAATTTCAAAAACGAATATAGAACAGATAACCCATTCACGAAGAAAATCAAAATTCAAAAATTTCATTCTGAAGCGACGAAACAATTAGCAAAAAGTGAGTTATATTCACCAAAATCCATGACAACAATTCCAGAATACTCTGGAAGTAAAATAATCAAACGAAAATTATCTAAGTTTTACCTCCTTCTAGACTGCAATTTTTGCGGAACCGAGTCTACAAAATACACATCGAACATAAAATAAAACAACTTCGTAAACAATTACAAAGAGACAACCTCAATCCAGACTAACAAATGTACACAATCACTACAAAAGACGACATTATAACACAGAAAATATCAATGGATGCATCAATAGCAATACAAGGACTAATTTGAAAGATCGTGTTTTAGACCTCACTAACACAATTTTCGATACCTGACGGTACAAACCGAAGTCGAGAAAGATCAAAGATAATGAACCTACACAAAAAAATAGAAATTTTTCAGGACAATAAATTGATAGAACTCCTAAAATTTTCTCTAACACCAAAATACTCTAACTGTAATGAAATACAGGACGATATTTCACACTGCTGGAGAAAACTGCGGCATACAGAGGAATTATCTGATAAGGAAAACAGACAGGAGTCATTTGTAAGAAGCAAGCAGTTACAAACCTAAAAAAGTTAGGAATGAAGCATTGTATAAATTTAGAGATTTTTTCATCCACCTTCCTATACAAAGAACAACCACACTCCAAACTCAAATACTAGTTGAAAGGAATGAAGATTCATACAAGTGCTCAAAAAAATTATGACATTATAATTAGGGAAGCAGATAAAGGAAGAGCTGTAATTATCATGGATGTTGAACACTATAAAATTGCTATATGATCTCAACTAAAATATAAGACCTATTACGAAAAGGTAGATAATTACCAACAACAAAAGAAGATGAAAAAACTGAACACTCCCATTCATAGTAACCAAAAAGTTTTTTAAAAAATCAAAGAAATCCCCTTAAAACAATGCCTAGTTGAAAAAAACCCATTAAAAGCCTATATGCAAAGTGTTTCATAACAGGGTTGCAGACAGTGGCATATCAATGAAATCGTGATCAGAAATATATTACAGAATGTCAATTATATTGGCACCACGAATATATATATGTGTGTGTGTGTGTGTGTGTGTGTGTGTGTGTGTGTGTGTGTGTGTGCGCGCGCGTGGTCTGTTCAATAAGTATCCAGACTGTTGTCAGAGTAATGAAATTAAAGCACAGAGAGTGAAGCCGCTTGGCACAGATTGACCTTGAACTCTGCTGTGCATGCGCATTAATTTTTTAGATTCTAGCTCACTTCAGCTGTTTACAGCCGTGCTTGGAAGAAACGTGTGTAGCATGTAATCGTCACATTGATCATGACAGAAAGTTGATCAGAGAATTTGCATCACATTTTGGCGAAACCTTGTCGATAACTGCTCAGAGGCCTACGCAAAGTTTTCAAAACGTTTTCATTGTTTTCGGCACAGTCAAGGAGATCCCGTGCAACTGAAACCCAAGTGTCTATTTGGTCAGCTGGAAGCAGTTTTGACACAAATTTGGGACACACGCATCTCATACCCAAATGTTCTGTGATAATGGACTGAACTGAACCGTATCTAATTTGCACATCCTGTGATTCTACGATTTTCCCTCACAGCTACACGCACTTCTGCGAGGTTTTTCTCAGTTCTGCTGGTTCTTGGTCTCCCAGAACGTTCTTCACTATCGACATTCTTTCGACCATCTTGGAAGCGTCTGTTCCACTCGTACATTTGTGTGCAGCTCATGCACTCTTCTCCATACACTTTCTACAACTTGGCGTAGGCCTATGAGCAATTATCGCCATGATAACTTTCTCTGTCATGGTCAATGCGACGATCACAGTCTACACACCTTCTTTGGAAGCACGTCTTGCAGAGCAAAGTTCAAGATCGATGTGTACCAAGCGGCTTCACTTTTCGCGCTTTAGCTTAGTTACTATCTCAACCGTCCGGATGCTTATTGATCAGACCTCGTATGTGTATATATATATATATATATATATATATATATATATATATATATATATATATATATATATACATATATATATATACTCATATATATGATTTCATTCTTTCACACGTTTCAGCCTTCACGCTGCGGCCATGCTGGAGCACCACCAGCGTAATCTTGTCAATGACTAATCCTATGTGATTAGCTTTGGTGAAGGGGGGACTTCGACACTGTTGCCATCTTTTGAGTTTCCTGCTTGATATAGATTCATCAGGGATCTTGAATAACAGTAGGTCAAGTTGTGTATTAAATAAATATACTCCTACTCCATGAATTGCTGGAGATGTTTGCGTTTTGCAAAGGCATTAAAAAACGGTGAGCCATTGAATACCAAGACGGGGTAGCTGGGACCTTTGGAACAATAACGTAACGTCCAGTTCAGGGGCTGGAATAGCTCGCGATATCAAAATGTTGTGCCGGTCCCTCCAGGGTCTTCCATACAGATATCATTGCATACCACTCTGGTGTTCGCTCCAAAGATTAAAGTTGTAGCTCTATCAGTCTCTCCAAGTAATTCATCTGTTGTATTGATGCACTCTACCTGGTACAGCGGCGCTGAACTGCCTCAAACTCTGCTATTAATTTGACACTGTAAGGTGACCACAGTTGAGGACAGTAGTCCACACAGCTGTTTTCAAATGTCCAAAGATTAAAGTTGTAGCTCTATCAGTCTCTGCAAGTAGTTCAGCTGTTGTATTGATGCACTCTACCTGGTACAGCAGCGCTGAACTGCCTCAAATTCTGCTATTAATTTGACACTGTAAGGTGACCACAGTTGAGGACTGTAG
>NC_068985.1:116039678-116044708 GCF_001194135.2 Octopus bimaculoides
GGCGCTGAACTGCCTCAAACTCTGCTATTAATTTGACACTGTAAGGTGACCACAGTTGAGGACAGTAGTCCACACAGCTGTTTTCAAATGTCCAAAGATTAAAGTTGTAGCTCTATCAGTCTCTGCAAGTAGTTCAGCTGTTGTATTGATGCACTCTACCTGGTACAGCAGCGCTGAACTGCCTCAAATTCTGCTATTAATTTGACACTGTAAGGTGACCACAGTTGAGGACTGTAGTCCACACAGCTGTTTTACAAACGTCCTCTATAGAACCACTATAGCTTCCTGGTCCCTTATTCTGAAGCTTCTCAGGATCCATCCGGCCACTAACCGTCACACTCCCAACGTCTTGGTGATGTGTACGTGAAATGAGTCATCGTTGCTCATACCACTTCCCAGATTACGCACTGTACGTGACTCTGGGATTACCGCCCCTTTTATTCCACGTTATGATTGTTGTGGCTTCTGAGCACCATTTAGCTGGTAGCGGAGGATCTGGAATTTACGTGCATTAAATTGCATGTTGTTTTCTTCAGCACCATTCATATATGGCATCGAGGTCTTTTTTAGTAAATTAGAATCAGAAGGCTCCTTGGCTGCTTATACTGCTTTTGTGTCGTCAGCATTGTTAATTAGTGCAGATATCTGTGTAACTGATGTCTCGTCTGAAAGAGCCACCATAAACAGTAGCGTCCCCAATACTGTCCCCTGAGTGACAGCACTCTCTACTACTCTCTCCTTGGAGAGGGCCACATTGACTGTCACATTGCCAAAGGTTGGCTTCTGTCTTTTAAGAAGTCTTGTAATCACTCACCCATTTTTACGATTATGCAGAATCTTCCTAGCTTGTGACATCTCATCCAGTGTTAGACCCTATTAAAAGCCTTTGCAAAATCGAGATATATCATATCCACGTTTGAGCGATTCCTTAAGTGTTTCAACATCCAGTCATAATTCAATTACGATTTAAAAGCAGTGCTAGTGTTGTAAATATTGGCAACCCCACATACTCGATCTGTGTGTTCTGCTTGTTCGCCGCTTCACTGTGGCATAGCACCTTAGATATGACTACCTCATCGCACTGGATGTGGAAACACTTGAAAGTCATAGACAAACAAGACAAGTCATCTCCCCCACCACCACCACCACCACCACCAATCACAGTATCAGTATCCATCACTCCTGAATGGGATGGGTCTGAGTCGTTCGCCTATCTGTGAGAGTCTGGTCTTTGAAAACCCAGTGCTATGAGGGTATCTTCACCAAAGCGTTATACCACACTTAAGCGTCGAACAAGCTGAACTCCAGCATTGAGTATGTGCGGTCGGTCATACACACGCACACATACATACATTGACATACAAACATACATACACACACACACACACACACATATAGAGAGAGGGGGGAAAGAGAGAGAGAGAGAAAGAGAAAGAGGTAAGATAAAAAAAAAAACACAGAAGATTTGTTTTACAGGATTTAAGAGTTTATTAGATCCACGATAATAAAGATATACAATCTTGTAGAAAATAAGGTTTTGTTCTTTCAACATAATTGAAGGACGGGTTTCGCATTGCTCATCAAACTGAGAGTTGAAAGAGATAAATTGCTAGGGAAAAAAAAATATTGCCAGGGGAGATAATTGTTCATTCATTTGTTTTTCAGTAAAGGGGAGGTAAATCCGTAATTTATTTTATTTTATTTTATTTTATTTTTTGGTGTGTGCTCTGCTTTATTCTGGGTTACATCTTCCATTAGAAGGGGTAAGTCCTGTATTTTTAATAGGGTTTCATATTTAATTCTGGTTTATATTTTTGGGTAAATGAGGCTTCTTTATTCAGTCTTACTCATGTTGACGTTCAGAAGGCAAGTTGATAAAATGGGAAAATTTCGAATTGTGGTTGTAATCGTCCTGCACATTCGCAATGTGTTGGCTGAGGTATATTTGGCGATATTGTGGGGAGGAAATTTGTTGTATCTGGACCGTACATCTCTTTCGGACCGAATGTCATGTAGATCCAATATAATTTCGATGGCAGCCCGAGCATCTAATTACCTAAATGAGGTTTTGGAAGGCGCAACAGAAGTTAAACTTGAACTTGAATTTTGTCCTTGTCTCAAATGAAATTCAGATCCTTCCAACATATTGGGATATGATCCGCAATTAGGGCGACAGCATTTTACGAATCTTGCGTCCTTTGTTCTAGAGAAAAGTTTGGCATTGGTGAGCATTTTTGTTCAATGTTTTAAGCTTTTTGTTGCTCTTAATGATTTTATGGTTGCATAGACACTCCTTAAATGTGGAGACCCTATGGAGTATTGGAAGATTTTGGACGATGATATTGAATGTTTCTTTGTTTCTGGGGTTATATGTGCAGACATATAACCCCATGTTGTTGTGTCTGGCTTTTCTTAATGTTTTAATATTAATCGATTTTGCACGTTTAATTGCTTCATTTATGAGTTGAGTTGCGTAGTGCCTGTCCTGAAGTACATTTTTAAGCAATCTTTGTTCTCTGGTACTTTTCTCGGATACTATGATGCGAATCCTTCTCGCAAGGTTGAAAGAGATCTCAATTTTGATATGTCTCGGGTATTTCCGAAAATGATATTTCCAAAAACGATTTTGAGGGATATATAATCCTGGCGGATTCCGTTTTACTTATAATCAGTTTTTAATTACGCTATCCACAGTGAGTGTTGGTCAACTCAGGTTAGTTAAAATTTATTCTAATTAGTTTTTCCTAATTTGGTAAATCTAAATATCCTCATAAGTTTGCGTAGCTTCCGTCGAGAAAATAACGAAATTAATGAAAATCAGGAGAACGGAGAAAGGTGCACATCCGACTTTTATTATGCAGTTATTTACATCGTTCTTATAGCGATATTGTTGAAATGATAGAACATATTATTTCGTGAAAATAATTGTAAATCACTACAAAAGTAATTGTAATATTAAATCGCAAACTTGAATAGAAATATAGCGCAAAGCAGTCAATCATATCTCACAAATTTCTTCGTAAGTGCAGCATGAAAAGAAAACTGGACCGCAGGGTATATATGAAATAAGAATGTGTGAGATCCTCTTTCTTTCTTTCTTTCTTTCTCTCTCTCTCTCTCTCTCTCTCTCTATCTATCTATCCATCTATCCATGTATCTATCTATCTATCTATCTATCTATCTATCCACCTATCCATCTATCCATCTATCTATCTATCTATCTATCTATCTATCTAGATGTCTGTCTGTCTGTCTGTCTGTCTGACTTTCACACACTATCTCTTTAAGTGGGTGTGCGTGTGCCTGCGTGTGCGTGTATGAGTGTATAGGTGTGTGTATATGTGTGTGTATGTATTTGTTTGTCTGTACGTGGTTAAAATTTACAGCTAAAAGTACACGTATATATTTTTTGCATATAAACTGACAAGCACAAACACACACGCACATTAAGAGGACGAAAGAAGTAGTAAGAGGAGGGGTTAGAGGTGAAACAGGAGCAGGAGAGGTGGGTGGGACAAAGAAGATGTCGAAATAATGGATGCTAAAGAAGAAGAAGAAGAAGAAGAAGAAGAAGAAGAAGAAGAAGAAGAAGAAGAATGAGGAGGAGGAGGAGGAGGAAGAAGAAGAAGAAGAACAAGAACAACAACAACAACAAATAGAAAGAAGAAGAAGATGAAGAAGAAGAAGAACAACAACAACAACAGCAACAAGTAGAAAGAAGAAGAAGAAGAAGAAGAAGAAGAAGAAGAAGAAGAAGAAGAAGAAGAAGAAGAAGAAGAAGAAGAAGAAGAAGAAGAAGAAGAAGCGGAAAAAAGACGAAAAGAAGAACAGAGCAAATGTAAACAAAAAGAAGAGAAAGAGGTAAAAGAAAAAAAGAAGAGTAAGATGAAGAAGAAAAGAAAGAGGAGGTTATAGTATTTTAGATGTAAGAGTTAATTTAGAAGCTTAGTCTCCATTATACCATAACTTCAAGAGATTTCTTGAAGAAGCTAATTTCAAACATCTTACAACATATTTCATCTCCTGTAAGCTCATTGGCTCTTCATTCATTCTATATATATGTGTGAATGTGTTTGTATACGCGCGTATGGGTGCGTATGCGTACTTGTATGTGTGTGTGCGAGAGAGAGAGAGAGAGAGAGAGAGAGAGAGAGAGAGAGAGAGAGAGAGAGGGGAGTTGCGTCAATTTAGACTTAGCACATCGTGCAATTCTTTCTTGATATTACTACCAATACAACGGCGGCGTGCTGGCAGAATCGTTAGCACTCAAGATCCTAATGCTTAGCAGCATTTCGTCCGTCTTAACGTTCCGAGGTCAAATTCCACCTAGGTTATGCACTGGAGTCGATTCCTTCGGAATTGCTGGCCTTGTGCCAAAATTTGAAATCCATATTACACGGATACACATGTGTGTGTGTGTGTATGAGTGAGTGTAGGTGAAGAGGTAACGAAGAGGTAAAGACCCCCTTCGGTCACGAATGACCATGGGATTGCATCAAAAAAATATTTTAAAGTTGCCCTCCGCGGCACAAGTCCGGGCCTGGTTGTTTCTGGAAGACCAGGAGTCACCCATACATACCAGCCTCCCTTTTCCACGGCAAAGGTTGATGAAGCGCGGCAGCAGTGACGTCGCAACTCATTTTTACGGCTGAGTGAACTGGGGCAACGTCAATTAAAGTGTCTTGCTCAGAACACAACACAGAGACCGGCCAGGGGATCGAACTCAGTACCTCATGATCGTGAGCCCCACTCTCTAACCACTCAGCCATGCGCTTTCTCTCTCTCTTCCTCGATCTTTCTTTGTATATGTGTATTTGTGTGTGTGTATACATGTGTATATACATATGTGCTTGTGTGTGTATACACACACACAATACTATGTATGTGTGTGTGTGTATGTGCTAGCATATAATTTCATGATTGAAAATTATACCAATGCCCGAAATGGTTTTTGTGTGTTTTTAAATGGCTTATAAACACATATATATATACATATATATATGCGTACATACATATATATATACATATAT
>NC_068985.1:116045395-116045917 GCF_001194135.2 Octopus bimaculoides
ACATATATATATACATATATATATATATATGCTATTACGCTTGCCTCTGTAGAGGGCTCTTCATTAGAATTTGGGCCCAACATTATTTTCAAGCATTGAACAATTTTCATCAAAACAATGATATAATTTGTCGACCTGGAACTGCCTTTCTTTCTCTCTCTCTCTCTCTTTTCTGTTGATTGTTTTCAACCATCACCACTACCACTATCCCCACCACAACTGCTATACACAAACCATTCAGTCTTTTGACACCATCACCATCAATACGTTTGACTTCGCTACCTTCCCCTCCACCACCTTCATTACTATCTTCCCATCGCTTACTCTTACCGTCACCACTGACCACCATCATCATCACTGCTGCCTCCGCCTCTCTCACAACTACGGCTCATACTATAACTATGGCTCCATCATGAGGAATAGTAGAAGTGTCATTGACTAGTGAGATAGGGTGTCTAAGTGTGACACACTGACACATAGAAATTAGTTTTCCTATTCATTATATTATATATATATATATAT
>NC_068985.1:116046260-116046809 GCF_001194135.2 Octopus bimaculoides
TATATATATATATATATATATTAAAAGTTTAACATACATATTAAATATGTACTCAATGCATGAAGTGTTATTGTTGGGCCCAAAGCCTAATGAAGAGCCCTCTATAGAGGCACGTTTAGTAGTATATATATGAGAAAGGTTGAGTTCAATTAGGTCCAAAGTGAGATATCTAGTAAAGATTCTTAATTGTTTGCTGACTTTAAATAGGACTGTGAATAAAGGCAGCTGTCTCACCGTTTATTTAGGATTTACCGATTAATTTCTACATGTATTTACAATACAGGATCAACACAGAGCCGAAATCAACAATGCATACTTATATAAGCATGCAAAATTACAGATGTACTGCTTTCTTTATAGATGCATACGAGCGTGCATTTCTGTGTGTGTGTAAGTGTGTTTGTGTTTGTATGTGTGAGTTCTTGCATAGAAAGAGATGGTTCGATAGATAAATACATAAAAAATCAAAAGAACAAACAACCAAATATGCATATACACATATATAATCATATGCGTGTATATATATATATACATATATATATATATATA
>NC_068985.1:116047170-116049812 GCF_001194135.2 Octopus bimaculoides
TATATATATATATATATATATATATATATATGCATATATAAATATATATGCATGTGTGTGCGTATATATATTACTTTATGACATTTTTGTTAAAGGGCCATGAAAATAACTGCCCTCGCTATTTCAAAAGAAAACTTTATGGAATGTTGCTAAAATTATCTGCTGGGTATAGTTAAAATCTCACTTGAAATCAGTAAAGGATGTATCGACTTATTACTTCTAACCCTGAAGACTGTGTCAGAGTGATTGCAGTTTAACACTTTCTGTGGATTTTTATTGTTGCACTTAATAACGTTAAGCATTTTCTTACGCAATAACCTTGAGATGAAGAATTTATGATAATACAGAAATAGAGACAGTAATAAGAAACAGATCATAAAGGGAAACCAAAAATACGAAAATTAGTATAGCACTACATAGATTAATTAGTTCTCAGGAAATTGAATGTTTAAATCGACACAAGTTTGAGACTTTCTTTGATGTTGTTCTGTTGCATTGTTTGTTTTAATTTCTATGAAATCATGACGTGCATTAGTTAGAAACCAATCCATCATTAGCTAAAGAAAAAACCGTGTGTAAAAGACAAATATATATAGAAAGGTGTGTATTATCACATACATCATACACGTACAGGTACCCGCGTAAAAGACTAACATATATAGAAAGGTAAGCATTATCATGTAGCGGTCCGTACACATACACGAACATGTACATATACACGCACATACACATGCACACGTACTTATTTACAACGAATTAATGCAGGGCTTTATGCCCTTGTACCATAGATATCATATCTCATCTGTACTTATCATCATGTGTGCATTATGTACCAACAGATTTGCACTAAAACCTTGAAATACCCGATATCGCGGAGAAAGAGCAAAAGAGATTATCGCGAATTCCCCAAATCTAATCTGTTAGTGGCACAAAGAAGATTAAGAAAACATTTCAAAATTGCTCCATCTAAGATTCTTATGAGGGAGTAGTGAAAAGTTCCTGGCTTTTTAAGAGTGTCATAAAAGGCTTGGTCGTAGGCCCAAACGTCCGAGTTGTTTTCCAGGGATTAGAAAAATTGAAGGATTGCAGCAATAAGTGTGACTCTGTGAGAGGAATATGTTGAATAAAATCATAATTAACTGATCTTCCCCTATTTTCTTTGATCCAAAGCCAGGAACTTTTCGGCTCGCCCACGAATGTAAAGAGATGCTACGGTGTATAAATCGACAGCTCAACTAACACACTGCTTCAACCACATATTTACAAACACCGCGGATACATTGGGACCTCTTTTAACTCAAACTTTTCTAAGCCCTGTATAAGAACGGGGAAGGTTGTGCTTCCAACCAAACCTTTTACGATACCATTAGAGCCAGGAATATTTCAGCACCTACCTCGTATATACAGACACACAGACAGACATAGGGACCACGGGAAACAGTATGTTGGTATTATAAATCAGCTGCCCACTGGAAAGTATTGAAGTAAAGCGTTTATGGACCATTTATATTCGCCAGTACAAATATGCACTTCTAATGTTATACCTGTTGTTATTGGAGCGAGAGATATGTACTAAATTACCTGGAGTAAAATATTGCTGAACTTGGGTTCTTGGAGAGAGAATGTTGCCCATTAATTAATATGGTGCAAATAATCATGATAACTGAGATTATACAATTCTGCAAGAACTCCTTAATATTTTAAAAGCTGATAAACGAAATAAATGCTTTCATGCAAAATATTGCAACCAAGCAATTGTTCAGTCAAAGTTAACTCTAAATCAAAAGGAGAAAAATAAAACGTACGTACGCACACATACTATACATACAAAAAAGACGAAAAATTGGGCAATCACGGGTATCAGTTGCCTAACGGATATGAATATCTCTTCGAAAATCAAAGGGAAATAGGATTACTATGGACAAATGCTTCCAAAACTTCATCTTCCCTACACAAATTATAAATTCACATTTAAACAAATTATCATTAGTACAATTTGTTATAGTAAAGAAAATCTATAAAACTAGGGTTTTCAGAAAAAAAAAAGTATGCATCAGATCAAGCGCACATTAAAAATGTTAGTCTGTAAGCGGAGCAATCAAGCGGTGTAATAAAAATATGTAAGACGTTTATCAAATTTAACGTATCATATTTGTTATCTACATTACAAAGATAGAGCCCTGTGACTTTCTTAGAAACCATATAATTACTTAAAAGATGAATTCAAATATATTTAAAATCTAGAGAGTCTCAAAAACAGTGCCATTCCTTGACCTAATTATGTTTCTCCTCTATATCATAAAAGATAACTTTTCTAATTGGTGTGAAAGTCAAAAATCATGTGTGAATAATGTAAGATACATAATGGCCATTCGAATATAGGTAAACGATTTGCTTCCTACATTAAATTCAAAATAGACAATTCCCTCACAACATAGCTATATTAATTTTTTACCTAAATAATATAAGTTGAGCTATGTATGTATTTGTGGATGTATGAGTATATGTGTGTGTGCGTGCAAGCGAGCATATATATAAGTACAAATACACACGGACATATAACATACACATGCATACATATCTATCTTTCTCTCACTCACTCTCTCTCTCTCTATCTCTCTCTCTCTTTCACTCTGTATATA
>NC_068985.1:116050693-116055666 GCF_001194135.2 Octopus bimaculoides
AATGCCGATTATTAAATCAGAAATTAACCAAAAAAATGTTTTTATCATTATTAATAAAATACAGGGTAGCAAAGAAAATTTTAGAAATTTTATTTTACCACCAGTGGTCTAGCGAGAGTAAAAAAACAGTCAATAGACTATGTATTATTCATTTAAAATACAGAGATGCCTGTAATAGGACATCTAACCCGCTAGAAATAGCAGCAAGACTACATACCACAAAAATAGGGATAATTTCGAAAGGGAATGAAAAATAAAAACATTTACCGATCTATATTCTGTACCATGGTTTCAAGTCAATTTTAGTAAGATAAAATTTTTAGTAAAATAAAATTTTTAGTAAGATAAAATTTTACCACTAGACCACTGGTGGTAAAATAAAATTTCTAAAATTTTCTTTGCTACCCTGTATTTTATATGTTCCCCCCTCTCTCTCTCTGTCTCTCTCTTTCTCTCTCTCTCTCTCTCTCTATCTATCTATCTATCTTTCTATCTAACTCCCAAAATCTCTGTGCATATCTCACACTTATTGCATTTTCATCATCATTTTTTCTGTTTTAATTTTCATGATTTATCACCAAAAAGTATTATTTAATGCATTGATGGAACATAATATGATTAAATAATTGCCAATAGATTGGTTCATTACTAGCTGATGTAGAGGAATTGGCCTAGAGATTCATATATACTGAAGTACCAAATATAAATAATATTTATTTATGGACATTACACGAGAAATAGATCAGTAAATGATCAAAATCCACATATATATATATATATGTGTGTGTGTGTGTGTGTGTGTGTGTGTGTGTGTGCGTTGCTGTGTTTGCGTCCCCGTAACTTATCGGTTCTGCAAAACAGAACGCAGTGTAAGTGCTAGGCTTAAAAATTAAGTCCTGGAGTCGATTTTTCCGACTATGTATTTGATTGATGAGATTCTTGCTGTGAAATCGTGTGTTGAAATAGGTATTGTTATATTTCGTGATGGACATTTTTTTGTTTGTTTTGTTTTTTGCCAAAGAAACACGCATGCTGTAGATTTGTTCTTCACTTCAGATTTATTATCATTCTTCTTTTAGTGTTGTTTGTCTGAAAATCTTTCGTCACACATGCTGTGGTCGCTTCAGTGTTTTCTCCAACCCACGTGTCTCTTCCTATCCTGTTTTGTCCATTCTGAGAATGGTCTACCACCTACATCTACTAGCAGCTACAACTACTACAACTATTACTACTTTTAGCTGCAGCAGCAGCAGCAGAAGCAGTAGTAGTAATAGTAGTAGCAACAACAACAGTAGTAGTAGTACTAGTAGTACTAGTAGTAGTAGTAGTAGTAGTAGTAGTAGTAGTAGCAGCAGCAGCAGTAGCAACAGCACCAGTAATAGTAGTAATAGTAGTAATAGTAGTAGTAGTAGTAGTAGTAGTAGTAGTAGTAGTAGTAGTAGTAATAGCTGCAGCAGCAGCAGCAGTAGCAACAGCACCAGTAATAGTAGTAATAGTAGTAATAGTAGTAGTAGTAGTAGTAGTAGTAGTAGTAGTTCATAAACAAGATTGACAGTAACTACCAATTTCTTGAAAAAGTATTTCTCTGTAACACCATAGCTACAAGAGTCGCTTGTTTAGCACATACACCAACGCCTCCTTGACTCGTATTGACCAAAACCACCGCCAACGACAAAAACAACAACTTCATCACTAACAGCCCACCCACCCACCATTACCCTTCACCATTAACACTATCACCCACTACCACTAAGAATACAACCTGCATCACGAACACTGCACTGCTAGCGGCAACATTGTCGCTAACATCACGAACTTAAAACACCACCTGAACCAATACCAACACACCGAATATTTCTATTTTTGACATAAGGCCACCAGTTTTGAGAGGAGGGGAGAGGAGCAATACGAATACGTCATCACCAGTACTTGACATTTACCTTATCTTATTTCTTCATTGCCCACAAGGGGCTAAAACATAGAGGGGACAAAGGAGTTAAGTCGATTACATCAACTCCAGTGCGTAACTGGTACTTAATTTATCGACCCCGTAAGGATGAAAGGCAAAGTCGAACTCAGCGGAATTTGAACTCAGAACGTAACGGCAGACGAAATACCTCTAAACACTTCGCCCGGCGTGCTAACGTTTCTGCCATCTCGCCGCCTGACATGTACCTTATCTTAACAATCCCGTGATGATGAAAGGCAATATTAACCTTTTGAACTCAGAAATTAAAGAAACGGAATAAATGCCACTCAGCATTTTGTCCGATATACTAATGATTGTGCCAGTTGATCGTCAGACCAACACTACCACCAATAATCATTTCTGTTATTGGCACGAGTTCTGAAATTTTTTTTGTGGAGGGTGCTTTCCGATTATTCCGACCTCAGGAATCAATTGGTACCTGCTTTATCGTCCTCGAAACATAAAAGTCAAAGTCGACTTCGATGGGATTTGTACTCGGAACGTAAAGAAGGATGAAATGCCTTTACGCATTTCGTCTGTCGTGTTGAACTAGCGTCACTAATTATCATTTCTATTATAAGTACAAGACCTGAAATATTGGGAGAGAAGTCTAATTGCTTGCATCAACCCCAATGAGTAAGTGGCACTTATTGTGTCGGCTGCGAAAGGATAAAAGGCAAAGTCGACCTCAATTAAATTTTGAACTGAGAACGCAAACACGGACGAACTGGTGCTAAGAATTTTGCTCTACCTGTTAACGATTCTACCACTCCATCTCCTTAGTGATCCTATCTACTATAGGCACAAGGCCTGAAATTTTGGGGAAGAGGCCCAGTCGATTAGGCCGACCCCAGTACGCAACAGGTACTTGATTTATCGAACCTGAATGTTTCAAAGGCAAAATCGAGCTCGGCGGAATTTGTTCTCAGAACGTAGCGACGGGCGAAATACCGCTAAGTATTTCGTCCAGTATACTAACGATTCTGCCTGCTCTCCGCCTTAAAAAAAATAATAATAATAACAATAATAATAATAATAATAATGGTGATGATGTTAATAATTATAAAATGCCCTCTCATTGCATATGTTCTTAACTGATTGGATGCGTTATTTATATTGTTTTGTCTTGGTATAACAAATGGGCTACAGCAAATATATTATGGCCAGGCAGTGGCTCTCATGGCCTCTGATCTTAACTGGTTGGAAGTGTGATCATGTACATTGTTTTGTCTTGGTATAAAAAGATGGGCTACAGCAAATATTCTGCTCAGTACCACAGATTTGCTTGTCAATTGTTTTACAATAATCATTTGAGCATGTCCCTTGGTGGCTGACGATATGTGCATCTCTGATCACGGGCAGAAGTAGTGGGGGAGCATCATAGCAATGTGTTGAAAAAATTTATTTGTTGTCTGTATGATTCACCTTTGGAAACATGAGTATTTCGCTCAACATCCCTAAACAAACCATATTCAGCGTATTTTGAGAGGGATGGGCTACTTGTCTTGAAGAAAATTCTAACTGGTCCCCAGCTGGAAGGTCATGCGCTGTTTATTTTCATACGAATCACCATGTCATGCACATATGGTTGTGATGCATGTGCCTGATGTACCCTAATCAGACGGGTAGCCATGATGGGTGTACTGGACTTCGTATATTTTACCCCAGCGGCATTTTGATGGCAGGCACTGCTCTCTCACTTAATAATAATAATAATAATAATAATAATAATAATAATAATCCTTTCTACAATAGGCACAATGCCTGAAATTTAGGGGAGGGTAAAGTCGATTACCTTGAGCTCAGTACTCAGCTGGTACTTTCGTCCTAAATGATGAAAGGCAATGTTGACCTCGGTGGAATTTGAGCTTAGAACGTGACGACAGTCGAAATATCGCTAAGCATTTCGCCCGGCTTGCTATCGACTCTGCCAGCAGGCCGCCTTAAAAAAATCGTTCCCATGTCGAATAATAAAGATATTAATAATAATAATAATATCTTCTTTTAACTACAAAAGGCCTGAAATTAAGGGAGAGAGGACACATTGTTTACATTGGCCCCAGTACTCAACTGGATCTTATTTTATCGATTCTGAAAGCATGGATGGCAAACACGACTTCAGCGGAATTTGAACTAAGAACGTAAAGACGGACGAAATGCTGCAAAGCGTAGTGTTTGGCGTGCCAACGATTCTACCAGCTCGCCGCCCTCCCACCGCCACTAAAAACAACAACAATAACATTTTCACTAATATCACCAACACTACCAATTACAAGACCTTCGCCATCATCACAGGCACCACCAGCAACACCAACACCAACACCGCAGTATCGCTACTAACATTAGAATATCGCCTCTACCGCCACTCCCGACGCTACTATCTAAGAGACTAACATCACCACCATCAAAAACATCGTCATTAAGATCGTCGTTAACAACAACAATAATAATAATAACAACAACAACAGCTTCAACACTGCCGCTATCCCGTTTATCTCTAAACATATCATCAACATTTTCATTGAAATTCTCCTGAACACATCATCTGGAAAGATGAAGAAGATTTTTAAGAACGATAACCTTTTCCTGCGTCTATGCATGCATGTGTATATTTGTCTGTGTATATATGAATGCGTCGGTTTATGCATGTATGTATCCGTTTGTGTGTGTGTATTTCTGTGTGAGTAGGTGCCTTCATTATCGTCTGCTCGTATCTTGTCCTCTGGTCAACTTTCTGTCTTATCTCATTCAACTATCTGGTGCCATGTTATGACTTGAACAACGAGCTAGAAGGGTGGTGTTTGATAGAGAAAAGGGGCAAAGAAAAAAATAGGAAGATATAGAGAGAGACAGAGAGAGACAGAGAGAGAAGAAAAGAAGGAGAGACTGAATGAATTACAAAGTAGCGGGATTAGAATGAAAAGGGAGAGATGATGGAGTTAAAGATGCGGAATTGTGAGAGAATAACAGACAGATAGAAAGAGAAGTAATTCAAGAGGAGAGT
>NC_068985.1:116056331-116057264 GCF_001194135.2 Octopus bimaculoides
ATACATAGAGAGAGAGAAAGGCAGACGGACAAACAACGACAGAGAGAAAGGGAGAGAGAGAAGGACAAAGAGTATGTGAGAGAAAGAGCGAGTTTTGTATTTCGTAGTTATGTGACTTCACCTTATATTCTTTTAGAACTGTTACATCTCCGTTACGGAAGAGCCGTGAACACAATATTAAGAAAATGCACAAGCTGATGTATATAACATAAAATATTAGATAGAATATAATTCCACACTTTACTGGATCATACTAGACATTTTGGTGCAGAAACGTGCGAGGAAATTTTGTGACCCTTCATCATAGACAGACATATTATTAAAAAAGATGTGAATATAATTTTTTTGTGCGTGATTATTTGACTAAGAGGAAGCATTTGCGATAGATTTTAGTGTGTGTGTATGAGTGTATTTACATGTCTATGTATGCATGTACTTACTCATCTATGAAGATATCTATCTGTTCTTATGTGTGTCTGTGTATATATGCATGTGTTTGTGTGTGTGTGCGTGTGTATGCGTGTATGTGTATAAAATATATACATCCAAGCATATAGTTATATATATATATACAAACACACATACACATATATGTCTTTGTGTATATATATATATATATATATGTGTGTGTGTGTGTGTATATATATTCTTATACTTTCTTACTTGTTTCAGTCATTTGACTGCGGCCATGCTGGAGCACCGCCTTTAGTGGAACAAATTTACTCCAGGACTTATTCCTTGTAAGCTTAGTACTCTTGATCACTTTTGCCGAACTGCTAAGTTACTGGGATGTAAATGCACCAGCATCAGTTGTTAAGCGATTTTGAGGGGGCGGGACAAACACAGACATTCATACATATACACATATATTTATATATATACTACAGGTTTCTTTCAGTTTCCGACTACCAGATCCACGGTCGCCCCGAGGCT
>NC_068985.1:116057987-116062244 GCF_001194135.2 Octopus bimaculoides
ATATATGTACGTATATAAACTTTCCCATGCCGGAAAAAGGATGTTTTTTAACAGTTTTTTTCCCATACAAGTCAAACGTTTCTAACTCCTGTCTCAATCCCAAGAAATGTTAGGGCTACAGGAATATATCGAATTTTCGTCATTTTCTACAAAAAAAATTTTCCATTTATGAACATGTCCGGAAAACATGTTATGTTGCTTTTGTTTTGGTTGTAGTTGTTGTTGTTGATGGTGAATGGTGTTTGCGACGATGGTGAGTGTGATGGAGTGAACGCGTGTGGTTGTGGTGTATATACGACCAGGTGTATGAGTCTGTGTATGGAGTGTTCAACGTACATATATCGGCTTGTGGTGTGCATTGTAGCGTGTTCATGTTTCTGTGCATGTGTATGTGTGTACTTGATATGTAGTACACATGCTCACACGCAGAAAAACGCACACGTACACACACGTGTGTGTGTCTGATGGAGATATGCACATGTGGTTGTATCTGCATATTTTAGGATGTTGTATGCTGCTTGTTTCGATGTGTATGTTTAATTTCGTGTGTATGAAGCTCTGTGTTCTGTGCAGTAATGTGTATATGAGTCAGTGTATGTTTGGCAGTAGTGGTATGTGTATGTTGATTGGTGGTGTGTATGCCTTGTAAGACAGCATGCGTTATGTACGATGGTGCAGTTTGAGGTATATAGCATAATCATACGTTTGATTACGTCTTTTGCTTGTGTGTGAGTGTGTATGTGGTTGTTACAATGATTTGTGTGTGTGATGTTGTGAGGTACTCTGTATGCGGCAACGTCTGCGTGTGCCACAGAGTATATTGGATGTTGTGAGGAGATGTTTCGTGTACTTTAAGTGTCTGTGTGATACTGCACTTATATTATGTGGTGGTGCAGTTGTGTGATATAGTGTTGTAGTTTTGTTGTAGATTATGTGCCCTTCACATTAGAGATGGTTGCTATCAATTTTAAATAATCTCAAGGCAGCTTTAATCAAGCAGTCCTACAACACGCAGCTTACTGAGAAGCTGTGATCGGTGAATCAGTTATTTCATAACTCCACCTGACGACTGCATGTTTCGGCATTCAGTGATGTATTCTATGGCATGCAGAATTAAATATTTAGCCATTTTTTTCACTGGTGTCGAGCTGTTGTTCTCTCAGTTTTCTATAGAAGAATGCTTGGTAACAATGACAATATTGATGGCAAGCTACTTTCGTGAGAATGCAATCTTTATGTTGACCAGTCTGAGTTGTAGAGATTAAGATCTAGGGATGTTGTACTATTATTCATCTAGATTTATTGAGTACAAATCTGCATGTTTGGAGATGGTTTTTCATGTAGTGTCACTGACTATGAAGATTGAATCTTACTACAGCAACAAAAAGAGATCCTCAAATGTTCAGACGGTCATAAAGACCTTGTATATGTATTCGCTGTGTACAACTTGTGATTAACATAAAGAACAGAAGTTAATTTCCAGACGATCGTTGGCTGGATGGAGTATATGTGTATGTTGGAGTGAATTCTTTTTTGGGTGTGAAAAACGTTTTTACATTATCACAATTTCCTGTAATATTTAAAACCCTAAAGGTGGCGACCTGACAGAATAGTTAGCACATTGGTCCAGATGCTTTGCGACACTTCGTCCCGGTCGATGTTCTGAGTTCAAATTTCGTCGAGGTTGACATTGACTTTCATCCTTTCGAGGTCGATAGAACAAGTGCCAGTTGAGCGCTGGAGTCAATTAAATCGACTTGGCCCCTCCCTCCAAAATTGCCAGCCCTGTGCCAAGACTTGAAACCAATATTTAAAACTCAAGACGTGTTGAGTGCGTTCAAGTTACCTTCAGAGGTTAAATTTTACAGTTGGGGAGCTTAACCGGGTGGAACGGCTGGTGAGCTTGTTATTAGTAAATATCTTTGTTATGTTAGAGCTTCTCAAATGGTGGCGAGCTGTTAGAATCGTTAGCATTTAGGGCAAAATACTTTGTGGAATTTATTCCTGCTCCTTAATTTTGAGTTCAAATTCTACTGAGGTTTACTTTGGCTCTCCATCATTTCTAGGTCGATAAAATAGAAACCTGTCAAGTAGTAGTTTTCATGCATTCGAATAACTTTCTTGATCCCAAAATGGCTATCTTTGCTCATCACTAACGGGGTACACTGAACGGCACAATGGTGTACCCTCAGATTTATTCCACTTTAGAATTATTACAAATTAGAGCCCATCCAGAATATACTGAAGCACTCCCAAGTATCAAATTATGGCGACGAGCTTGTGGCCGGCTTTATTCCAAAATTTTAAACAATACTTCTGAATTACCTGTTGCAAAAGTTTTTGTTATCATTATTATATTCCTTTCTATCTTTCTTTCTTTCTTTTTTTTTTTTTGAAGCGCGGCATTTCTAGTGCAGTGGGGCCTTCTATTAACGTAATTTCATATCTATATACTGAACGCTAGCTTTCATGTATTTAAAGAGCTATACTATTTCTTACATCATATATCCATAATCTAGTGTGTACCATATTTAGGTATTTCTTGTGTTGGTATGCAATTTATCGTTTTTGTCTTTTGTGATCATGAAATGCATATTACCCTAAAGCTTCTAACATATTATGTGATTTCACTGGCTGTGTTTTGATTGGCGCTTAAATAAGTACATCGTATGGTTACGCATAGTGTATAAAAAAAATAAATGAAAGCAAAAAGCAACGTTAAAAGTTCCCTGTAGCAATTTTGGCAATGACTGTTCTTTTTGTGCATTCATGTAAAATATTTATGTATGAGTAATAATCTAACAGGCCGAGTATTCCAAATAGCATTGCACCATTAATGCAAACCTCAAACTGAACTAGTGTTGTAAAGTGTTTGATAAATCTGGCCCTTTGAATTAAAATTAGAATTTATTTGACAGATTTCCATACGATTTCCCGCCAACAAATTCCACTTTCATGTTTCCAGTCTATGTGAAAAACTGGTTTTAAAAAATCACTAAAGCCAACAAGTTATGCATGACTGAGAAGAAATGTTTTTTTTTAACTCTTCAGCCACCAACAACATAGAAGCGCACAGACAAAGGACACGTGCATACATACACGTATACGTACCCAGAAAACACATAATACATGTTAACACACCCAAGCACACGTAATTGGTTTTGTGCATGTGTGTGTGTGTGTGTGTGTGTGTGTGTGTGTGTGTGTGTGTGTGTGTGTGTGTGTGTGTGTGTGTGTGTGTGTGTGTGTGTGTGTGTTCACGAAAATAAAATCACGCACAATATATTTAATAAACATATTTTTAGTAGCATTGTGACAACATAACGCAATGATAAACAGCCGTAGGAGCTTTGAGGTTGTCGAACTGAAGAAGAATACGTCTTCTTATGAATAATGACAGCAAATGATAATTATTATAAAGAAATCTGCATAATATAAATAATATATTTCAGAGTATACACTTGTTTGGCAAGTGACTCCATATGAAATTGTGTTATTAAAATGAAACATTTATATCTTTGTAGAATCATGACTGACATTTAAAACACACATGTATAACAATATATTAACTTATGATAGAATGTATACACTCTCCCCTCTCTCTGTTTCTCATTTGTTTCTTCCCCTCTCTTTCTCTGACACTCTTTCTGGTTCTGCTACTCTCTCTCTCTCTCTCCCTCTTTTTATGATGTTTCAAATAGTGTTTAGAATCTATACAACACCAGAGGTGTATGAGATACAGTACTATTATTTTATTGGTATTTTATCTTATCAATACTTGATGGTATATTGTCTCTAACCTCTGGTCAAGATATCACTAAAACAATCGCCAAAAGAATAAACAGAAAACAAGTTATCTTTTTTTCTCTAACGCAAAACATTATATCCATATCCAACATCGTTGCTATTAGTACAAAGCAGACAATATAAATTCAACACAGTAAACATTGAAAGGATACCATTTAAAAAAGAAAAAAAGTCAAAAGAAACAGTAATACAAACATTAATAAAAACACGAACTATATCCTACGACCAATATGATGATTCATCACTACATGCACTAATATCCGCGATACGTTATCACTTGCCATACATTGTTGCATCAACCTAGCCCAGTAAATATTTATCCAGCCCCACCCTAGATTCTCCCCGCACAACACTAACCACGGTTCGTTTTATAATGTTAAATACCAAAAAAATTTCCAGCGTCTCATGATGGTAACCAGACACACACACACACACACACACACACACACA
>NC_068985.1:116062768-116068528 GCF_001194135.2 Octopus bimaculoides
GTACTCTTCCAACACAACTTTCTCTCACTCTTACTTCCTGTTTCTGTTGTGCCGGTAATTCAAAGGGTCAGCCTTGTCACACCGTGTCACGCTGAATATCCCCGAGAACTACGTTAAGGGTACACGTGTCTGTGGAGTGCTCAGCCACTTGCACGTTAATTTCACGAGCAGGCTGTTCCGTTGATCGGATCAACTGGAACCCTTGACGTCTTAAGCGACGGTGTGCCCACAACAACAACAGTATATTATTATTATTATTATTATTATTATTATTATTATTATTATTATTATTATTATTATTATCATTATTATTATTATTATCATCATCATCATCATCATCATTATTATTATTATTATTATTATTATTATTATTATTATTATTATTATTATTATTATTATTATCATTATTATTATATGAAAGCTTTCAGTTTATTTTGTTGGTTATGATGGAAATTGTCAGCTCTCAACAGCTAGCAGACTGAAGTGACATTTGCTTACTGGTCATGCTTCAAAGTATCTTGTGAAGAATTCTTGCAGCTCCAAGCAATGCTGATTTTTTTAGGTGTTCTACTTCCACACTTCTACCAATCTTGTTCACCCATGTAGCTAATTGTGTGTTGATACTTTCAAGTGCATTAATCATTATTGGTATCATGTTTACTGTCTTGATTGACCCCAACCTTCGTATTTCCAACTTTAAATTCCCATAGTTGTTTTGTTTTTTACCTTCTTTCTAATTGATCTTCTTTTCACCGGGGCATACTATCATACATGTTCCTTCTTTTTTATTCACTTCAACAATGTCCGACTTCCGATGTCTGGTTAGGTGATCGGACTGGATCATTACATGCAACAGGAGTTTGCAATTCTCATTTTCAGTGACTCCTGGAATTTTGTTGATACCAGGTCGTTGCTCTTTGTATACCGAGATTTTTCACAGAGCTACCAATGGATCATTCTTACCACATTGCATTGTCATAGCGTTTTTTGTATTCGCATTATGCCGGACATTCGCTAACGATGTGCCATACCGTTTAATCCCTCTCACCACACACTCTGCATTTATCGCTATCAGTAGTGTTGTCTGTTCTGCACTTCATATAGTTGGTCCTTAACCCTTGTTCTTCAGGTCACACCTCCTCGTCTATAGCAAGCGATCCACTGCATCTGTCGTGGCGACCGCATCTCTTGCAAACTGACCGTACATTTGTTTTCTCTTTCATGCGTTTTTTCTTGTTCACTTCTTATTTAAATTTTTCTTTCGTTACACAATTTTCAGTTTTATGATGCCGGCCTTCTTCGTGTTTCAACATTGGTTCCACAGCATTTTTTATATTCCACCCGAAGCTGTTTTCCTCTGCTTTGATACCGTCCTGACAACTGATCAAGACTCTTCCACCCTTTCTTCTGGGCAAGCATAGCTTATCAGTGTCACCCTTAGTTTCGAAGGCTCCATGTACTGTCAACAATTTTCTGGTCTTGGTATCCATTTTCTTCACTTCTCTCTTTCGCCATTTTATAATTCCCGCTCCATACCCAAGTGATATTATCATCCACGTATCAACTGCTTTGATATTATTCCATCTGGCCAATTTTGAGCGCAACACCAAACTCAGTCTTCGGAAATACTCCATCCTCAGTTGCTCTTTTATTTACTTTTCTATTATTATTGTGTGGAGGCGCAATGGCCCAGTGGTTAGGGCAGCGGACTCGCGGTCATAGGATCGCGGTTTCGATTCCTAGACCGGGCGTTGTGAATGTTTATTGAGCGAAAACACTAGAAGCCTTACGATTCTCCAGCAGGGGATGGTGGCGAACCCTGCTGTACTCTTTCACCACAACTTTCTCTCACTCTTACTTCCTGTTTCTGTTGTGCCTGTAATTCAAAGGGTCAGCCTTGTCGCACTGTGTCACGCTGAATTTCCCCGAGAATTACGTTAAGGGTACACGTGTCTGTGGAGTGCTCAGCCACTTGCACGTTAATTTCACGAGCAGGCTGTTCCGTTGATCGGATCAACTAGAACCATCGACGTCGTAAGCGACGGAGTTCCAACAACATTGTTATTGTGGCGAAATGGCAGAATCGTTAGCACGTCCGACAATATAATTAGTGACATTTCTTCTTGTTCTGAGTTGAATGCCGCTGAGGTCAACACTGTCTTTCATTGTTTCGGCGTTGATATATTGAACCCATACATTTACTTATACATAGTTTATATATCATTCTTCATAGTGTCGATATTTGATTACTGAACGAACAATGTTTTCCTCACAATACAAATTTATCAAAATATTTTGCGAACAGAAATCAAATCAGCCCCTTCCCTTCTATCTTCGGCTGTTTCCTAAGTGGCGCAGAGAATAAGAAAACAAACAAAAGAAATAATAAAACATCTCCCTGACACCATCGATTCTCGGTTTCAGATTCATTTCAAAATCCATTTTATACACTTACTTGACATTTCTTTCATGAACTGACATTTTTTTTTTCTAGTGAAATAATAATTCATTATCTTCCGTGTTGAAATGATATGTACACTTTCGAAGGCCGTTTCAGTTTCCATGTACTCCATTATCAGTCTAGATTCTACATATTGTATAATATGCCTAGGCAAAAATATCTGGACACCGCAAACTCCCTGTGCACAGAAGAGTTCCCTTAATAATACCTAGGTATATATTCCACTGCAATCTGTAGCCTTTTCAGAATAACCAGCACCTGTCGAACACTTCCAAAATTTAACAGGATTGAATTTTACTTTCTTCCAATTCAGAGATATCACTTCTTTTAATAAGTCTTATTCCATTATCGATCTTCTAATTTTCAAAACTCGTTTTAACTTTTCCTATGTTACGTTGTTGGCAATCCGTCGCTTACGACGTCGAGGGTTCCAGTTGATCCGATCAACGGAACAGCCTGCTCGTGAAATTAACGTGCAAGTAGCTGAGCACTCGAAAGACACGTGCACTCTTAACGTAATTCTCGGGAAATTCAGCGTGACACAGTGTAACAAGGCTGACCCTTTGAATTACAGGAACAACAGAAACACGAAGTAAGAGTGAAAGAAATTTGTGGTGAAAGAGTACAGCAGGGTGCGCCACCATCCTCTGACGGAGCCTGTTTTCGCTCAATAAACAACCCCGGTCTGGGAATCGAAACCGCGATCCTATGATCGCGAGTCCGCTGCCCTAACCACTGGGCCATTGCGCCTCCACCATATGTTACGACACAGCATCAAAAATGTCCTTGATTTTACATGCTTCCTTGATTCAGAATTTCTCCAGTAATTCAGTGTGATCCGAGAGTGCTTCCGTTATTTAATTGCTAATTAACTTTTATATTAGGACATTTTTCCAATTAAACGCCTGTTTTATGACTTTTCAAAATGTCCGTCCATCTAACTTGGATGTTTATATTTCCATCAATACTTCATCATGGCAATATTTTTCGTGGTGTATTTTATTTCTAATTTAATATATTACTCCGTAAGCAGTTTTGATTCCTATAATCTCTCCCGCACTGAGAAATTTCTTTGCTTCACCAGCTTTCGTTTTACTGTTAACCATTCCTCAATATTCTTTGACCACTCTATAGAGACTCTAACATTTAGTCGTTTTAGGTGTTATGGTCCTCTTTACCTACTTCTAAATTTCAACAATTTGTTTTTCTTTTTTAAGCACCGCCACAACTTCTTATATTTCATATGAAATCCATTACATTATTTCTATGCTTTCTTTCTTTTTTCTTCTTTTTTTGTCTACCCAGAATACACGTCGCTACATTCTGGTATATTTCGTTAACATTCTTCCTCGTTCCATTGATATTATCTTCATCTATAGCTCCAAGGACTATAAATTGATTTCGCCATTTAATTACTAATCCATCATTAATTCACTCTTCCCGTATCAAACCAGGTAATCACTTCTTTTCTTTAGCCTTCAAGCTGTAAGTGAAATCTCTGTCTTACTAACTGATGTACACCGCTGATATCTGCACCTGGAAATGAATGTTCAAACATTTATCAGCGATTTTTACGTTGTCAATTTATCAAAATATGATCAATTTGATAACAATAGTTTTTATCTAGAGATTCCTAAGTAAATTTATGAATGTCCTTAAACAGAACATCTATGATGAGATGTTTAGATGCATACAAGTTCATCAATCTTACGTTATATTCATTAACATCGCCAATCCCATGTATACCCATCGTTTATTCCATACCTTCATTACTTCTGATAGTTTTCTCATTTAGATCTCTTATCACAATTCTTAGATCTCTTACTGGTATACTATTGATTACCTCTTGCAACCGTTGAAAGTAATAATCTTTCCCTTCGGCGCATGCATTATTTATACTTCGGTATTATTGTTAACCAGTATTAAGTATGATTCTGCATTACTTAGATATAAGTTTCAATAAACACATTGTGCTATTAGCTAACTGTTTCCATTTCAATAAGATTTCTGAAGCCTTTTATTCAGAATCCAGTCGCCTTCATTACGGTCCACATTATTTGCTCATCTTGGGATCACAACTGTATCGTACAACTGTCGTAATAATAATATCTATTCTGCATATTCTAATTCCATTTAAGGCTAACATATCAATTTGTATCATGCTATTATTCTCTCTATTTGCCGCACTCCATCAGAGTGTCTCAAAGCTCAAAGTTCCATATTTTAATACGTTTTTAAAAATTTGTATTTAAAAAACTGAAAAATATATTGCACACCTGGCGGTCAAAACAAGTGGTCATTAGCATATTGAAAGTTTCAATTAATGGTATTATAAACCTATGCAGAATTTATTGCTTGTGTACTTTAGTGATTAAATGCATAATCAAATTGTATATCAAAATATCTCACCGAAGACGCTAGTTGTGTATATCGATTTCAGCTTGATTGACATTAACCCCAATGTCTGTAATACTAACGTAACTTGTTTAGCTGGTCAATTGGGAGCACTGCTAGGACTCCCACACTGAGGCGGAAAGACGTAACATTAGATGAGTGAACTTATTTACTACAATTTCCTGTATGTATGATATATGTGAAACACAAACATTTGGTTGTTCAACATACAGACGAATCCTCTGAAGTAGTTTCCTCAGCCTTATTGATGATATTTTTAATGTTATTGATTTCCATCTGTGTATATAGTGATTACATCATGATTACATACCTGTTTGACTAACTCTGTCGTTGGTGTAGTTAGCAAGCATAACTTTCTTCTTCGCAGCCCACAACACTAACACATACACACACACAAACACATAAATACAGACGGTCAGGACAAACGGACAGACGGACACATGGATGCACACATATATCAGACAACTATATATATAGATAGGGTCATAGTTCAAGCTGTTTCCACGTGATGCACATCTGCATATTCCAGTATTCCAAAGTTGTATTTGAATGTTATAAATGTGTGGGGACGTTCAGAGTTCAAATACCACCGAGGCCCAGTTTGCTTCCAATATCAACTTATGGCCTTTTCTTCTCTCCCTGCGTGGCATAATCGCCTCTCAATTGCAAACCATTTCTATTTCTTTTACTCTTTCAACTTCTTTCCTAATCTAAAAATTTGCTCTCCTGATACTCTCATTAAAATCTCCTATTTTTCTGCCCCACCACACTGGTCCTCCACGCCCCTATGAATTCTTCGGTAGTGGTCAGTACGCTCTCGTGCAGAACACAATACTGACCAGAATATTTAAATTCTATTCAATATCCCACCCTCATTTGATCCT
>NC_068985.1:116068652-116073283 GCF_001194135.2 Octopus bimaculoides
TATATATATATATATATGCGTACTGGCGATATAATTTAAAAGCATTTGGATTGCTATTTCTAGCAGGTAAAACGTGCCTGATTCACGCCATCTTTGTTGGCTTTTGTCACATGACTTCAAAGATCAAGGGGGATATAAATGACATTCGCTTCCTTAATTTTACGTCGGGATAAAAACTTTGGGCATTCAACTTGAGGCTGGAACAATAGAATGATTGATTTCATTACAGAATTTATTCTCATTCGTCGTTAATAACTGATGCAAAACAACCGGGGCATATAGTCATTATAGACGTATTATAGTCATGCTATTTATTCTTCTTTAGTTTTAGGCCACAAACCCAATTAGCCCTCCGCAGGAGCATGCTTAAAAGTTCGCACGGTGTGCAGCTTTTAAGCTAGTACTAAATAGCAGAAAAACAAAAGTACACAGTAAAGTGGGTTGTAGACATCCAAAATATGATGCCCTTATAGTAATAAAGCCGTGTCTTAATAGGACGTAATTACAGGTCGTTATAGAAATATAGTAAAGAAGCAAAATCGATAAACTATAATAAATACAATAAATAAACGAAAAAGAATGAAAGCAAATACATAAATAAAATAGTAGTAATTAAAAAATATCTGCATTTGATATTTATAATTAGTGCTTATGATAAAAGTTCATTAATATATGCAGGAAAAGGTTTTTGAAGGTAAATTGAGAACAGCGATACAGTCTTTTTACTGCTTCTGCTGCTACTAATACTACTACTACCATCACCACCAACACCACTACAACTACCACCACCATCACTACTATATATATATATATATATATATATCTTTATATATATATATTATATATGTGTGTGTGTTGCTCTATGTAAAATAAATAAATTGGAAAATAAAATTTATAAAGTAAACAGTAAAAATCAATTATAATAAAATCAGGTGTTATAATCAACATCGTTATCACGGTTCAAAAGATCGAACTGAAATGCGACCATGGAAATTTAAATAGCACATGGTTCAAAGAGGTTGAACGTATTCATTTATTAGGTCAAATAATTATAAACCTTAATTAAATTTTAATTATTATAGTTAAAATTTAATTATTGTAGTTAATGTTATTATATAATTCAATTACATTATAAATCTATTGATTATAGCTTATAAACCATATGCAATGTGCGGCAGAAAAGTTTCACATTTATATGTTTATGCAGAATGGGGAATCTTGAACGGTTTATTGCCGCAGCCTTTGTCAGCTGTGTATTAGACATGAGTGGTTGGTTGTACTGCCGTGTGATAAGTAGATAAGAAATTCTTATCTATATATTGTTTATGGAAATATTGTGAATTTATGAAATCCCAGGGTTAAATATATTACGGAAAAGTTTATTCCATTTGGATGAGGCAGGGACCCAGGATGTTCACAGTCCAAAGACTAAAACAAGAAAAATGTCAAAGCTATAGAAGTGTTCGTGTTAAACGAGGATGAAAATTTGTGATATTAATTTCAGATTTTAGCACAAAGTCAGCAGTTTCGGGGATGAGATTAAGTCAACTGTTACTTATATTATCGACACCGAAAGAATGAAAAGCAAAATCGATCACGGTAGAATTTGAACTTAGAAACTAAAAACTGACGAAATGAGGTCAGGCATTTTGCACACCGCGCTAACGGTTCCGCCAGCTCACCGCTCTTAAATAATTTATATTAGTATATATTGATTTCAAATTTTAGCACACGGTCAACAATTTCAAGGGTGGAGGTACGTCGATTACATCGTAGAAAATGCACCCAGCTAGCTCCCTAAATATATAGTACAGAGCTATAGATAAAGCAATCATAAATCAGGCTGCATCTCCATATTTACTCCTCTGAACGTAGAATACATATAACAAACTGAGTTATAAAAACGAATTATATGAAAGCGTTCGTGTAATTTTGGGGAAAATATTTTTCAGATGTCCACTTGCTTACTGTGTTTTGATGAAATATATACTCAATTAAAGGCGGTGAGCTGGCAGAAACGTTAGAACGCCGGGCGAAACGCATGGGGTCGATGTAATCGAGTTAATCCCTTTGTCTGTCCTTGTTTGTCCCCTCTATGTTTAGCCCTTTGTAGGCAATAAAGAAATATGAAACGTCGGCGCGCCGGGCGAAACGTTTGAGTAGAAAAAAATATATACTTAATCAGAGGCGGCGAGCTGGCAGAATTGTTAGCACGCCGGGCGAAATGCTTAGCGGTATTTTGTGTGCCGTTACGTTCTGAGTTCAAATTCCGCCGAGGTCGACATTGCCTTTCATCCTTTCGGTGTCGATAAATTAAGTACCAGTTACGCACTGGCGTCGATGTAATCGACTTAATCCGTTCGTCTGTTCTTGTTTGTTCCCTCTATGTTTAGCCCCTTGTGGGCAATAACGAAATAGGTATTTCGTCTGTCTTTATGTACTGAGTTCAAATTCCGCCGAGGTCTACTTTGCCTTTCATCTTTTCGGGGTCGATATAATCTACTGCGGTCGATATAATCTACTGGCCTCCTCCCCCGAAATTTCTGGCTTTGTGACTAAAGTAGAAAAGAACATTAGTCACAAAGCCAGAAATTTCGGGGGAGGAGGCCAGTAGAAAAGAACATATACTCAACTAATAGGCAGGTTTTATGAGAAATAAAGGATACATCAAAAGATACATCAACTCACAGACGTTCTAAATTATGATTATCAAGATCGGGGCATATGTAACAAAACAGCAACTCATTGTTATCAATTGCTTTAAGAGACCGAAAAGCGTTAAGAAAAGTTGGCTGACATATACAGCAGTGCATAGAATAACTTGAATTTTGAATACAACGGTTTTCTCTGGTATTAGCAAGTGAAGAAATATGAACTGGGTAATTCTATTGTTATTTTTAATCGATTGGTGCCTTTCGCTTGCTATCGAAAACAAAAAGGTAACACATTTCTGTTACAGATGCAGTGATTGCTGCGTGTGGAGGCGCAATGGCCCAGTGGTTAGGGCAGTGGACTCGCAGTCATAGGATCGCGGTTTCGATTCCCAGACCGGGCGTTGTGAGTGTTTATTGAGCGAAAACACCTAAAGTTCCACAAGGCTCCAGCAGGGGATGGTGGTGAACCCTGCTGTACTCTTTCACCACAACTTTCTCTCACTCTTACTTCCTGTTTCTGTTGTGCCTGTAATTCAAAGGCTCAGCCTTGTCACACTGTGTCACGCTGAATATCCCCGAGAACTACGTTAAGGGTACACGTGTCTGTGCAGTGCTCAGCCACGTGCACGTTAATTTCACGAGCAGGCTGCTCCGTCGTAAGCGACGGAGTGCCAACAACAACAACATTGCTGCGTAATTACAAATCTCGCTTTGTAACCATCTGGTTTCGGTTTCAATCCCAATACGCGACAATTCGAACTACGGACCAAACAATATTTTGTGAGTAGATTTGGTTGAAGAAAAGTGTTTAGAATCCCATTATATATGTTTGTGTGCGAAAGTTTTTGTCTGCTTGATCTCACCGCGCAGCTTGACAATCGGTGTTAGTTTCATTACGATACCGTAGTTTCGGCAAAGCTTTCGATACAATAAGTATTAGGATCGATTTTTCCACCTGAAATAAAAATAAAAATGAAATAGAAAATGAAAACGTCCATGTGGTTCTCCAACATGGCCGCAGTCCAAAGACTGAAACAAGTAGGACTTTAATACAGTTCTATATTTAAAAGATGCGGAATTATGTACATTATTTATATTTGACGGATATTTGTCCTCATCTTGTTTGTTGTTAACACAACGTTTCGGTTGATATGCCATCCAGCCTTCATCAGGTGTCTTGGTGAAATTTCGAACCTAGGTTCTGATTCTAGTTGATCTAGTCCTCTGATTCAGCAATGGCGTGTCGCAGGTGGTGTGACGCAGTCGTGACGCAGTCGTGACGCAATCGTGACTCAGTTGTCGTGGGAAGCAGATGTCGTTTTAGTCTAGCCGACCCGTATCACTACCACAGTTCAAGTTTTGATTTCATCCATACTGTAACCAAGATTACCTGTTATGTTACTTTTTTTATGCTAATATCATGGCTATTAAGAAATTCTGCGAATATTTTCGAAATAAATGTGATCTGAATCTAAGTTTTTTTTTTTAGTTTTCCCTTAATTTTATAATTCCTTTTATTTTATTGTTTTACAATATCAATCAGGAACAAGGGTTTCAAACTTCTCAGCAGTGGTTGCAGATATATCCTGAACCAACAGAATGAGTATATTTTACATAATACTAAAACTATAAACATTATTGTATTGAAGGGGTGTAAACACACCGTGTGACTAATCATGTTCTGAAAGGTCAGGTGAATAACGAAGGGTTAAAGACAATAACAGCTGCCATAACGAGGAATATTCCAAAATATGATGATGACATGGCACGAAGAATGGTAAGGAAAAATCGTTGTTTTTAATCTAGAGTAGTATGCCGTGTGCGGCTTCATTCAAGTTGACTTTAGGAGACACGCAAACCATAACATTTGGCAGATACCAGGAAAAACGTTTAAAACGAAATCGTAGCCATATTACTTTAAAAGCAAAGTATACACACACACACACACACACACACACACACACACACACACACACA
>NC_068985.1:116073455-116075128 GCF_001194135.2 Octopus bimaculoides
ATATATACACTGATACGTATACACACTTATACACGTATCGATGAAAGACTTAAAGCACATAATACATTCACGTATAATTCAAGTCCGTTATATAAGTATCTATGAATCAATATTTCTTAACAGAGATATATACATACATACTTTATATATATATATACTCTTCTGCACATGCTGATATATGACACAAAATAGACATACACACAAACACACAGAGGCAAAAGCGCGCGATGTACACACAGAGGGACACAGATACAAACACAGGAATACGCGCATTCACATATAACTTTATGTATAATAGATTAATCAAATCTATGATCAACGCTCTTCAGAAACTCCGCAATTTCATTTCCCTTCCACCTAAATATGCTAACTTTCTCATACGTACGTCTTCTTTCATACTTTTTTATATTTCACCACTTTCACTCCATAATTGCACAGACTAAATTACCCTAAAGCACAACATAGATTTCTTGTTACAATGCAGCACAAACAATACAGAATGGCTTCAACTTCTTATAAGCTGGTACGTGACGGCGTCAGAGTAGAGACATGTGTTGGAATCTAACGAATAATAATGCGAAACCACAACAATTTAAATACAGTCACCGGCCAATGTTATGAGATTTTTCAGAAGAATATAGGTTGGAATTATAGACAGAGAGAATAATAGTTCAATATTTGACTTTGTGAGCGTTGCTCAGGTATATATAATATCAAGACGGGTTGTGATGAATTCACGTTATTGATTCTAGGTCTAAACGACGGATAGATTATTTCACTTTGGATGTTAACATCTGTTTGAATCACCAGTTCTCTGAAAAACAAAACATGAAAAGACAAAAATTCATCTAACTTATAAGAAACAAAGACGTACACACTTTTGCTGACAATGTTGGTGGGAAGTTTTACATTATACCACGTGATGTCTTGGTACACCTCGCTATGCCTTGAGTTCGAATTCAACCAAGTTCAAACATTTCATTTTCCATTCTTTAACAAGGGTTTCAATAGCATAAAATATAAGTGAATTACTTGGATCTTTGTTATCTTCGACTGCAGGCGTTCATCAAAATTTGCTGAGTCTAAATTAAAAACCATTATTACTACTACTACTACTACTACTATTATTATTATTATTATTATTATTATTATTATTATTATTATTATTATTATTATTATTATTATTATTATTATTATATTTCGTATGTGTATTTTGTGTGCAAGATTCTTGATGTGGATACGTGTGTTGAAAGTAATACAATTAAACATTGGGAGAGGAATTATGCCGGTAATAAACACAGTGCGTGTGTTTATTACCGGCATAATGCCTCACCTAAGGTTTAATTGTATTATTATTATTATTTTATGTTTGACTTTTGCTTTGCGTTTGTACAAGTTGGATCCAAGTCTCACCTAGAGACCTCAAGAGACTACCCGTTTCGCTGTCATTCCCAGGGCACTTATGACAATAGTTATTGTTTTAGTCTTCAGGTTCCACATTTTGCTAATTTCTATTTGCTCAGTTTTTGGTAGGTCTTGACAGATACGTTTATATCGATTGGGACAGTCATATCAATGAGGAGGCTTGATTTTTGTCTGAAGTCTTTCAGTATGATGTCTGGCCTATTTGCATCTATCTTTCTGTCAGTTTAAATGGTGAAGTTCCAGAGGAG
>NC_068985.1:116075926-116078108 GCF_001194135.2 Octopus bimaculoides
TCCACGGCCTCCCTTTTTTCTTGGCAGATAAAGACGTTCTATATCTGCCTTAGGGTGGTGCATTCTATGCATTGTCAACAGTTTTCGTATTTTTCTGTCAACATTACATATTTCAGTAATTGACCAGTTAACGATGTTGAAACTGTAAGTCACGACTGGTATGGCTAAAGTATTGATCGCTTCGATCCTGTTTCTTGCGTTCACCTCTGTCTTCAGTATTGCTCTCACCCTGCGATAACATTCTCTTCTGATCCTTTCCCACATCACTGAATGCTTGATATTGTCCCCTTCAATTACCCGTAGGTATTTGTAGCTCTCCGCTGGTTCTAACTCTTTTATGACATTTTGCCGGTCAAGGTTCACATTAGATGTTTTTGCCATTTTTCGTTTGATAAAGGTAGCTTTTGCACATTCATCAAGGCCAAATTGCATCCTGATGTCGTCACTAAACTGTTTAACAATCGCTAGTAGGCCTTTGAGTTGTTGGTCATTTTTTGCAAAGATCTTTAAATCATCCATGTAAATGAGATGATTTATATTTTTATCAAATATTTTATAACCATACTGTGCATCATTGAGCAATTTTGAGAGAGGTATTAAGGTTAGACAGAAGAGGAGTGGTGATAGTGAGCCACCCTGGAAAATGCCACATGAAATTCTTACATCTCCAGTATTTAGAGACTCATTGTCATTGTTCAACGTCAGTGTGGTTCTCCATGATCTCATACTTACAGATAAAATGTTTCGCAGAGTAGGATCATTTTTATACATTTCCAGACATTTCCTAATCTAGCTATGTGGTAGGCTATCAAAGGCCTTTTTATAGTCGATCCAGGCTATTGACAAGTTTTTGTGTCTCTTGTGACAATCTTCTAAGATCATCTTATTGATGAGTAGCTAATCTTTACAACCATAAGTTCCACGTTTACATCCTTTTTGCTCATTAGGGAATATGCTACTTTCTATTAAAAAACTATAGGTATACTCAGTTAGGACGGATATTAGCATCTTAAGAATTTTTGTTAACTAGGTTATGGGTCGGTAGTTTTTTGGTTCGTTTGTTTCCTCATTTGTTGGAAGCAGGAATGTTAAACCATTAACTAGCATCATACTAGGATTTTGCAAAACATCGTTGTAAAGTTTTGTTAGCAGTTCATGGCTCTCTAGGAAGTTAGGAATTTTCTCCTTACCTGGAGACTTCCATTTGCCTGACCTCCTGAGAGCAGATCTTATATCTTCTACCCTGACCCCTTCCCACTTTTGCTCCTCTAAGGAGTCTAAGTCTGTAGATATTCTATCAATCCAAGAGGCCTTTTCATTGTGTGTTTTATCTTCTGCCCAGATTTTATTCCAAAAGTCCTGCGTTTCTTCTTTTGATGGGACAGACATTATTGTTACTGGTGTTTTCCCTATCTTCCTGTAGAAATTTTTGGGGTTATTTTTGAACATGTTATTATTATTATTATTATTATTATTATTATTATTATTATTATTATTATTATTATTATCATTATTATTATTGTTATTGTTATTTTTACTACTACTACTACTACTACTACTATTATTATTATTATTATCATTATCATCATCATCATCATCATAACTATTACATGCCTTACTACTTAGCAAGCATCATGTCTTTAGGTAGATTGAACACATGTCTCCTCAAATCGCAAGAATTTTGGTGGGGATTCAGACAGAATAGAGGATTGCATTTTCCTTCAACTGAAGAATGCGGTGTTTCATTTCTCATTTCATTCAACCTCTTAGGTAGCAGTTTAGGTGGTTTGCCAAGTGCACCAATTACCACTGAAATAATTGTTATGTTTGTCCTCTACAATCTATTCATCTGTCTGGCTATTTTACAATTTTTTCCCACTCTTTTTGTATTCATTCTGTTATCATTTGGTGTCTCAACGTCTATGATCTTAGATGGTTTGTTTTCTAGTGTCCTCTTTAATCATGTATGGTCTCCTTACTTCAAATGTGCGGTCAGTCTTTGGAGTATATATTTTCTTGTAACTCTTATTTTCTTTCATAGCCTCTGGCTCGTGTTCATACTTATAATCATTATTATTATTATTATTATTATTATTATTATTATTATTATTATTATTATTATTATTATTATTATTATCATCATCATCATCATCATCATCATCATCATCATCATCATCATCAT
>NC_068985.1:116078118-116080103 GCF_001194135.2 Octopus bimaculoides
ATTATTATTATTATTATTATTATTATTATTATTATTATTATTATTATTATTATTATTATTATTATCATTATATTTTACCCTCGTAATGTGAAGAAGCCGTTCAACGTTTCTCTTCAAAACATAATTTGTTCAATCATTAACAAATGAAATTTTCATCTGAGAAATATGAAAATGAACTATAATTAACTGAAGAAGGCCGGTCCTTGATACCCGGGAGAAGGCAAAAATGTGTTTCCTGTTAAATAAAATAAAATCAAAACCGACTATTTGATGCATTATAGGAAAGGGAGAATGAAAAGTTTATCCAACAATTAGCAGAAGAAAATGTCCCAAACACTTAAATAATAAGTAGCCGTAACCACTGTGTTAGTGCCACATCATTATCGTGGGAGCATTAAGGTATAGATTTCCTTAATGCAAATAAGATAAACAGAATTTATGTAACTGTCACAGTTACTCAGAAAATGGAAGCAGGAGAGTTTTGCAAAACTGAACAGCATTTTTTGCCACCAGAGATAATACAAGAGACATCACCAAAAAAATATTTCTGATAACAAAACGACGGAAGCGGACTAAATCTACTCTTTCATCTAGTAACATAGAAGGCTCTTCAGAACATACTGGGAGTTGTTTTCACAACTGAAATATGTAAAAGCTATACCACTATCTACTGCACATTTATAACAGAAGATTCGATAAAAACACCACAGGGTGAAATTGACAAACATAACTCTGATTATATGTGTGTGTCCCACGAAAATCATAATAAGGGACACCGAAACCAGAGAAGATAATTGGATAGTTGTTACTGTTGGGAGTGTAGTCCAAATAGATTTGTAAGTCCTAATTGCATTCAAAGTCCACAAACTCATACTGGAAGTTTACCGAGTAGGGAGTGCCAAGTCAACGGCCATGATATCGAATTTACAGCGGAGAAAGACTATTTGCTGCATTTATCGAAGTAAAGCTCTCCTTACAGCAGAATGCTCCGTAGACTTGGAAACATTAAGCCAAGAAGAAATAAAAAAAAACGAATGTTATTAAAAACAACAGTAAAAAGAAAAAAAATCTTATTTTCCAGAGTACCACCAGCCAAAGCCTCATGGCAATGGTATTTTTCATCATCAGAGGCCTAAAAATATGCCCTTCTGGTGCTTTGGTTGCACTCACACAGAGTTTGCGATAAAGTGAAAGGAATAGAGTCAGGAAGTGCTCTGCATCAATCATCCATGTTTTTTTTTTTTTGCTTTAAATGTATCGTTTTGAATTTATTGAGGTATTTATTGTACCTTCATTTATTTTCGAAAAAAATGTATGTACGTATGTATATATATGTGTGTGTGTATGTATTTATGTCTACACGCGTGTTCATACGATCGTGTGAGTCAACACTTCTAATACTTTAGTACATCCTTCAATTCATTGTATAGCATCAATCTTTCAACCATTTCTTTTTTAATTGAGAAAATCTATTTCCCCTTTCACGTTTCCTTTTAAATTCCACCGAAGTCGACTTTGCATTTTACCCTTTCAGGGTCGATAAAATAAGTGCTGGTGAAACATCGGAATCGATGTAATCGACTAGTCGCTTCTCCGCAAGTTTGAAACCATGTTCTTACAGCAGAAAAGATTATTATTATTATTTTTATTATTATTATTATTAATATTATTATTATTATTATTATTATTGTTCAGTAGTTTTATTTTTATAACGTGCTTTCACTTCACTACCGAGCGCAGGTCTGTGCGCCTTGGGTATGTGCTATGGTTTGTTGTGATGCTCTTATGTTTACTGTATTGAAAGTGTTTTGCGTAGAATGTGTGCAGTACTCAGTAGTGCAATTTTCTGTATGTCATATATATTTGTAAGTCCTGGTGTTTTTGTTATGTATTTGTCTGAATATTTTTTTTTTATTATACCTAAGGCACCTACTATGATAGGAATTGTTTCTGTTTTTAGATTCCACATTCGAGTTACCTCTATT
>NC_068985.1:116081440-116082099 GCF_001194135.2 Octopus bimaculoides
TACATACATACATACATACATATTTACATACATACATACATGCATATCTATGTATATGTATAGGCGTATACCATTCATTGTATACATCAAATAGAAAATGTTTCTGACGTGCGCTGTGCATTCTAATTTCAATGAAGAATAAGTGTACTTATATTTCAATGAAAGATCAGATATACAGAGACACTTACATGCACTAATATCAGCACACGTTCACACACAGGCTTATATATATACACACACAGACACACACACATACACATACATATACATATATACATATCTATGTATATATGTGTGTATAATATACGGGTGTGTATTTGATCATAGCTATATATGTGTATCGGTTCCTGTGTCTGGTCTGTATGGGAAGGCACCTGTGTGCGTGTGTACGTGTGTATCTATAATATTTTATTCCATTTTAGCATAAATGTGATTAATAGAAAGGAAAAACAACAAAGAAATCCTTCACTAAAGAATATGTTGAATATTGATCTTCTATCGCGATAGAGTTTCAAACATTTCTTTTTATCTGTTCGTATCTTTATTCTTTTATCTTTTCTTTATTTCTTTATTTAGCAGTTGTCTTTAATTTTATACGACAATGATACACACACAGCCACACACACACACAAATATATATATATATATATATATATATA
>NC_068985.1:116082865-116085365 GCF_001194135.2 Octopus bimaculoides
TGTGGTCATCTCTGTATAGGCATGTCTGCATAACGGTGAGCATTTATGTGTCATCCTTTTTATAGAATCTGGTGACAAGCCATGTGTAGCATGTAAGTTGTTCATAACTTTAGATTCTCAAAATATATCTTCCATGAGGAAAAAATGTGTGTCATTTTACACAAACACGTGAATATACATTGGCCCCTAAAGAGTACACATGCACAAATACAACCTTAAATATACATACGCATCTACAGGGGGTTGCAAAGTCTAGGGATTAACACACTTTAAGAAATTAATTTTTATAGCTAATTGTGAATGTTATCATTTTATTTACTCCATGTACCCAGGCTTTGTGGACACCCTGTATACATATGAATCTTTCTGTGTGAGTATTTGTATGCAAGTAGACGGATAGGTGTATATAAATTTGCGCTTGTATATAGGTATGCATGCATGTAGGAAATATATATATATTTATATATGAATATATGTATATATGTGTGTGTGTGGAACAAAGACAATGTGTGCTCAACTCCCCATTGGTGGATAAAGTTTCTCTACTTGTGTTTTAGGGCTATCGTTCGTAAAATGTTGAAAAACATATCTTAATATGTTAATAATCTTTCGAGCCGATCACATGGAGGAATAATGCTCATCTGGATTTAGGATGAAAACACAAAACGTCTCGTGAAAATTATATCGAATTATGCACACGCGCACACACATACACAAACACACACACATACACACAGAACGCACAACTCAATGCATATATAATTTATATTAGAGTAAAATTAATATGGTATCACTAATAGTTCCTGTGACGCAAAACATTTCTAATAAAAGTATTAATAATAATGAAATAGACGATGTTGCCCAAGGTTATAACAATAATATTAACGATAACAATAATAATAATGATAGTAATACTAATAATATTAATAATAATAATAATAATAATAATAATAATAATAATAATAATAATATTCATATTCAAAAAAATATTCAGACAAATACATAACAAAAACACCAGGACTTACAAATATATATAACATACAGAAAATTGCACTACTGGGTACTGCACACATTCTATGCAAAACACTTTCAATACAGTAAACATAGGAGCACCACAGCAAACCACAGCACATACCCAAGGCGCACAGAGCTGCGCTCGGTAGTGAAGTGAAAGCACGTTATAAAAATAAAACTACTGAACAATAATAATAATAATAATAATAATAATAATAATAATAATAATAATAATAATAATAATAACGTTCTAATTCAGTGCTAGGCACTGGCTCTCATGGTATCTGATCATACCCAATTCGAAGTGTCATGTATATGTTTGTCTTAGTATAAAAGATGGTCTAACACAGATTGGTTTATCAATTACTTGGCCTTAACCATTTGAGCATGTCCCTTGGTGGCTGACGATATGTGCATCTCTCATCACGAGCAGAAGTAGCGGGAGAGCATCGTAGACATATGTTGAGAGTAATTATTTGGAGTCTGAATAATTCACTTCTGGAAACGTGGGTGCTTCGTTTATCATCCTTAAAGAAACCTTATTCAAGGACATTTTAAGCGGGATGGTGGGTTCGACCTGAATAAAATTCTAACTGGGCTCCTACCTGCAGGGTCATGCGCTGTTTATCTTGATATAAGATCAACATGCTGCGCACATATGGTTGTGATGCACGTGACTGGTGTACGAGTAGTCATGATAGGTATACTGCCCTTCGTATATTTGTAGACCTGTGTCACTGTGATGCCCTGCGCAGATAATAATACTAATAATAAGGATAACAGTAATAAGGATTATAATAACAATAATAACAGTAATGATATTTTTTTTTCCTTTTTATCTCTATCTCTCCTACCTTTTCTCTAGCCGCCAAGTCCTGGCTAAGAAGGAATATATTCACAGACACGACAGAGTTGGTACCTACATACACTGGAAGCTATGCCAACACTATGGAATAGCAACAGAAACAAGATGGTATAGGCTCACGCCAGAAAAGGTCACAGGAAACGAGAAAGCAACCATACTCTGGGATATGCCAATACACACAGATAGAGAAATTAAGGCAAATAGACCAGATATAGTTGTCAAAGATCATGAAGAAAAAAATGCTTTCTAATTGATGTATCAATACCAGCAGATGACAACGTTTCCCTAAAAGAAATGGAGAAACTTTCAAAATACAAAGACCTGGAAATGGAGGTAATTCGAATGTGGAATCTAAAAACAGAAACAATTCCTATCATAGTAGGTGCCTTAGGTATAATAAAAAAATATTCAGACAAATACATAACAAAAACACCAGGACTTACAAATATATATAACATACAGAAAATTGCACTACTGGGTACTGCACACATTCTACGCAAAACACTTTCAATACAGTAAACATAAGAGCACCACAGCAAATCACAACACATACCCAAGGCGCACAGAGCTGCACTCGGTAGTGAAGTGAAAGCACGTTATAAAAATAATACTGAACAATAA
>NC_068985.1:116089935-116092711 GCF_001194135.2 Octopus bimaculoides
TATATATATATATATATATATATATATATATATATCAATACATTTAAAACTGCGGTACTCTCAAATAACTGGTAGCGTTCACTGTGAGATAAACCTTTTGTAGTTCAGGCTTCCGCCGCTAGAAGCCACTTAATGCGACCCTCTGGCATCGGGCAGCTGACTGGCGACTTCTACTCGAGTCTCACTACGACGTGGTACGTCTTCGTTCTACAATGCTTTTACTCTATTCCTAGATGTTTACGATGGTTGAAATGAAGAAAGACTGTTCTTCCGTAAAATTCTGTTTCCTGCCAAGGAAAAGGCAGCCGAAATAGTTGTCATGTTTCAAACACCTTACAAGGCCCCTGCCATGAGCAAAAACACATGTTTACGAGTAGTTTCCACTCTTTCGGAATGATCTGTTGACGCTTGAAGAATAATCTCGTTCAGGATCGCCATCGACCTCCCGAACGAATGAACGAATAAAGACATCATGAAAATTCATGAACTGATCTTGGAGGACCATCAACAATCAATTGACGAACTTGTTGATATGACTGATGTGTCCTGAAGCTCCTGCCAACAAATTTTGAGCGAAGATTTGCAGATAAAATGAGTTGTAGCAAAATTTGTTCCTCGCTTGCTCACGGAAGATCAACAGCAGTCACCACCGAATGTGTGTCGTGTACTGATAGAACAGCTTGAGGTTGATCCGGATCTTCTGCCGAAGGTCATCTTTGATGACGAGAGCTAGTGCTACGGAATTTGCAGATGCGTAAGTGGTACAAAAAAAATTATAATAAAAGGGGGCTTTGAAAGGCATCACTTCGCAAGCTTTCCAGCATTGCTTTCAATAGTGGGAAACGCGCCTAGACCGATGCATTGCTTCAAATGGAGAATACTTTTAAGGCGTAAAAGTGTGAACATGTGAAACTTAGTAAGATGACCCTGCAAAATTCCGGTTTCGTATATATATGTTTGTGTATGTACACACACACAAACACACGCATACACATACGCACACACAATATGATAATGTGGATGTTTTCACTTTCGGATATATTCTGCATAATCACAGTGGAAGTGTGCGCAAATAAATAGAGAATTTCGGCTTTTCCCACATCTGTATCTATATATGTAGATAAGCTATTTCATATTTTGAGGCAAGGCAGGCGAGAGGCAAAGTAATGCTCGCCCTATTCGGTTTAGTTTACTTTTTATCCGTCTATATTCAAAGGCTTCCAAGTTAAGGCGTTAATGTTCGCTTGAGAATTTACTGATGTTAGTGATAGAAATATAGACGTAATTATACACACCAGAAAATCCATGCTGTTCAACAAATGTTCTCCCTGAATCAAACAAACTGATCCAGTAACGGAGTGGGTCTTTCCTTATCCGTCCCGAAAGGACGAAATATAATGTTGCACTCAGTATGACTTTAAAACATTGGTAAGAGACAGAACAATTAACGAGCAGGCATCAGAGTGTGCATTGGTAAGCAAACGTCTTCACCTCATGTTGACTGAAAAGCTATTTTATCCAACAAAGAAGGGATGGACACAAAGCGAAATCCTGTTAGTATGGTACCTGAGTTTAGATAGTGAACTTAAGTCGTTACTCTACCGAGTCAACTAACCAGTGCCGTTAACAAATCAATGAATAAATAAATAATTGAAGATGACGGATAGTAAAGGTATGGTTCTTGAAGGAGATTGGTGGAAATCGGTGGATCAAGATTTGAAATTGAGATCTGATAGCGTACATAAGAAGTATTTCTGCTTGGACTAAGGTTTGATACACTCGTAATGGAAAAATAGTTTCAAAGAAAGAAATCTTGCGTGATAGAGATGATAATGGAGATATTGAAGTCAATGTTGACGATATTGTTGATGTTGTTGTTGTTGTTGTTGTTACTGGTGGTGGTGGGGGTTGCTCTGGTGTTGGTGATAAAGATAAAAATGATTATGATGATAAATATGATGTTACTTATGATGCTGGTGATGATGATGCTGACGGTGATGGTGAGGATGGCTGTGATGACGGTGGTTGGTGTATAGCCAATGATGATATTGATGATGATGATAATGATATGATGATGATTATGATGATGATGATGATGAGAAGGGGAAGGAGGAGGGTTCTGATGGTGATGATATTTGTAGTGATGGAATCGCTGTGGTTCGACGACGACGATGATGATGAGGAGGAGGATGGTAATGATGATGAGGATGATGATGAGGAGGTTGATGATGACGACGACGATTGTGATTGCGATGGGGTTAGGATGAAAATAAGGATGATTTGGATGATGTTGATGATGATGCTGGTGCTTGTAGTGGCGGTGGTCACCGTGGTTTTAGCGATGCTATTGCTTCTGTTAATGATATGGCGCTGTTTGTAGTGATGCTAGCAATAAGGATGGTTGTGATGATGGTTGTACAGGTGGTGGTGTTGAGGGTGATAATGGCGACCATGATGATGACGAGGAGGTAGACGAGAGGGTGGTGGTAATGATGATAGTAATACTGATGTTGATGGTTGTTATGGCTCTGGTGGAAGCAGCTATTGGTAATGATAATGAACGTGATGCTTGCGATAATTCTCGTTATGTATGTTGTGATGATAGGAATAATGAAAATATCAATGCTGTTGGTGATGTCGATGATGATGATGATGACGATGATAACTGCCACGACGACCATGATGATGATTACGTTGATGATGCAGATGATGACGTCGATGAAAAATGATGATGATGATGATGATGATGATGATGATGATGATGATGATGATGATG
>NC_068985.1:116093335-116095975 GCF_001194135.2 Octopus bimaculoides
TCATCATCATCATCATCATCATAACCATCATCTTCATCATCATCATCATCATAACCATCATCATCATCATCATCATCATCATCATAACCATCATCATCATCATCATCATCATCATCATCATCATCATCATCATCATTATCATCATCATCATCATCATAACCATCATCATCATCATCATCATCATCATCATCATTATCATCATCTCCACTACCAGCACCCCTTCCAAAACTATAATCATCATCGTCATCATCATCACCATCATCATCATAAACATCATCACTGTCGTCGTCGTTGTTGTTGTCATCGTCGGTGTAGTCGTCTTTGTCGTCGTCATCATCACCGTAATGCAGCAGCAAAAACAACGATGACCACATTATTATTACAAACGCCATTATGTTGTCCTAAATATCCTGACTATCACCACTGCCTCCATCATCTTCATTCACATTAACATCATTGCTACCATCGTCACCATCATCATCCTCAATATCATCAAAATTAGCGCCAACAACATCGCCATGAATAATGCTGAATAAACGGTACTCATTCTTTACCGCCCCCGTGTGTAGTTAAGTCAGTCTTTAGGCTAATATACTGATATTACCCCACATTACTCTTATAGTAACTGGTTTCAAATGCTGACACAAGGTCAGCATTTTTAGTGAAAGTATAATTGGAGTACATCGACCTCAGTACTTAACTGGTACTTATTTTATCGTCCCTGAATTGATGAAAGGCAAAGTCGGTGGGGCGGAATTTGAACTATGAACGTGAAGGTTGACAAAATACTGCTAGAATTTCGCCCTGCGTGCTAACGATTCTGCCATCTTACAGTTATAAACATTCAGAATTATTTGATAGATATTCGCCTACCAATTGTGTAGTCTTTATTTCAAACCCACCGTGTGGCACCTTGCACAAGTGTATTATACTACAGTCCCGTGTGTTTCAAATTCTTGTGAGTAGGTTTGGTTGGTGCAAATTGAAAAATGCTCTTCGTGTATATATATATAGATCTGCTTGTGTGTTGGCCTTTGTTTTGTTTGTGAGCGCCATCACTGCTTAACAATCATTTTTTGATGTATTACGTCTCAATATCTTAACAGTGTGACAAAAGAAAGTGGTCAAATTTAATAACGGGCTTCAAAAACAACAACTAGCTAGATTTGTTTGATTTAACACTTCAAGTTGGCAGTCCAACGAGTGAAACTAGAAAAAATATAGAGTATGAAGTTAAGTAAGATGTCCGTCTGATTCATTTCCTGCACGAAGCATGCTTCACAGAATGTAGTAAAAATGGTTTGCCAACATAACATGGCAGTCTTGGTTTAGGACTAACGTTGCTGTAATTTAGTCCCAGGAGACATCACCTCCAGCTGGCTATATGACACGATCTCTGTCCATATATTTTCAAACAAGAGAATCTAGCATTCCTCCTCAGCTCAAAATAATATATGTTTATCGCAATTTCTGGGTTATTTCGCTTAACCAGCACAAAATAATTGCTCTTTTTTTCTTTTTGTGGCGCTAAATTACAGCAACATTAGTCATAAACCAGGACTGCCATGTAATGTTGGCAAACAATATTCAATACAATGTACTGTTGTTAAATATCTCACATTCTGAGATTTCAAAATGACAATTTTCATGCTTCACACAAGCCTACACAAAATACTGAATTCAGCTGCTGAGCAAAAGTAATGTACCAAAGCATTTGCTTGTTGTAATGCAGAAAACAATCCCACGTAAACAAATAATCTTTTCTACTCTAGGCACAACACACGAAATTTTGGGGGAGGGGTCTAGTCGATTAGATCGAACCAAGTACGCAACTGGTACTTACTTTATTGACCTCGAAAGGATGAAAGGGAAAGTCGACCTCGGTGGAATTTGAACTCAGAACGTAAAGACAGACGAAATACCGCTAAGCATTTCCCCGGAGTGCTAACAGTTCTTATTTATATTATTGCCCACAAGGGGTTAAACATAGAGGGGGACAAACAAGGACAGACAAAGGGATTAAGTCGATTACATCGACTCCAGTGCGTAACTGGTACTTAATTTATCGACCCCGAAAGGATGAATGGTAAAACTAACTTCGGTGGAATTTGAACTAAGAATATAACGGCAGACAAAATACCGGTAAGCATTTTACTCGGCGTGCTAACGTTTCTGTCAGCTGGCCGCCTTGGAATGCTAACGTTTCTGCCAGCTCACCGCCGTCTACGGAAACAAAAAGCGTAACATGCCTACCTGAAAATTTACAATGGTTTCAGAGAAACGCTATTCAAATATCAGAATACATAACCACAGCATCAACGTGAAGTAAAATATCACGAAGGTTGCCAAATTCATATACTGGTTGAAAGAGAAATACGCAACTTACAGCATCAGTTCAGATTACTAGAAAACTAAAAAAAAACAGATCAGTGGATGCGAACACGGTATAGCAGCAGGGGAGATTGTTGAAATTCGCTCACACCTAAACTATACACGAATGTAAGATTGGAGACATTTCGTCCTGGCTTACTCTATAAAAATCACTTTCTATGATACCAGGGTATATCATTGCAAAATATGGACATATGGGAATATATATATATATATATATATATATATATATATATATATATATATATA
>NC_068985.1:116096166-116096909 GCF_001194135.2 Octopus bimaculoides
TGTGTGTGTGTGTGTGTGTGTGTGTGTGTGTGTGTGTGTGTGTGTGTGTGTGTATAAATTGTTAAATAGATAGATAGATAGAGAGTGAGGTGAGTTTAAATTAGAGGTTATAACAACCGTCTAAGGGATACGTATGTCCAATTAATTACTGGTGTCTTACCTATATGTGATAATGAGTATTACTATTAATGCTCATTAATGGTTGGTAAGAAAAAGAATAAACCGAAATTTATATTCAAGGAGGAAATGAAAATGGAGATAAAATTGATAATTAATAAAATTCAATTATCATTTATTACTTATAAAAAAGACAATATCTCATCCGACAGCTGTTTCTGTTGGCGATATTTATTGTATTATCAGGCATAATTATTACAATAATAATAATGATTATATAATAATATTTCAACCGACGTTGTTTCCAGAGGTGTAGCATGTAACATCAATTGGTATATCCTTACTTTCTCTTTTTCTCTGTCTTTTTCTTTTCTTTGTCTTTACTTTTCCGCTCTGATGAAGTTCCACTATTTAAGATGGTATAATTAATTATTTACAATGATAATTATTATTATATTGTAATAAATAAGCCTGATAATACCATAAATATCGCCAACAGAAACAGCAATCAGATGAGATATTGTCCTTTTTATAATCAATAAATGATACTTGATGTTTATTAATCATCAGTTTTATCTCCATTTTCATATTTTCCTCATATATATATATATATATATATATATATA
>NC_068985.1:116097356-116099096 GCF_001194135.2 Octopus bimaculoides
GTGTGTGTGTATGTGTGTGTGTGTTTGTGTGTGTTTGTGTGTGTGTATGTGTGTTTTTGTGTGTGTGTGTGTGTGTGTGTATGTGTGTGTGTGCGTGTATCTGTGTTTATGCATATATATGTCTATGTGTATTTACGTGTGATGTATTTCCGTTAGTCCGCTACCACAGCTTGATAACCAGTGTTGGTTTTTTCACATGCATGTAACTTAGCAGTTTGCAAAAGGAATGATAGAATAATTTCTGAATTTGGAAAAAAATAAGCAATTGATTTTATTCGTTCGCTTAATACTCTTGAAGACGCTGCCACAACATTGCCGCAGTCCAAAAGATAAGATAGTTTTGTGTATGAAGGCCTGTATGTTTTGTACAGTGTCTTGCACATAGACACAGCTGGCAACACGTAGCACGGTGAAAACATGTACTCTCGTAGCTAGGGTGCTTAGCTCCCTGCAACAAGGTTGTAGCTTTCAATCCTGGGCATGGTACGCGGTGTCCATGAGCGAAGCACTTCATTTTGCGTTTCTCCAGTTTACTTAACTCTATATGAAAACTAGTAGTGGAGTTGCATGGCTTAGTGGACAGGGTATTGGACTCATGATCGTAAGATTGTGGTTTCGCTTCCTGAACCCAGCAACTCGTTGTGTTCTTGAGCAAAACATTTTATTCCACGTTGCTGCAGTCCACTCAGCTGACAAAAAGGAGTAACCCTGTGATGCAACGGTATTCCGTCTAAACAAGGAATATATACGTCATGGAAACCGGGAAACCGGCCCTTGTTGGTCGGTATGACTCGAGGGGTTACCTTTACTTTGAGTACTATATCCGTTGCTGGTATGGCTTTGACTCACTCCAAGTGTTCTATCGTGGATGAACCAGTTTGTCAATATGGAATATTCCAAACTTGGCAAGCTGGCAGACTTAATAGCATGCCAGGCAAAATGCTAAGTGGCATTTCGTACATTTTTGTGCTGTAAATTCAAATTCCGCTGAGGTCGACTTCATCATTCAGTGTCGATAAAATAAATACCAGTCAAGAACTGGGGTCAATGTTATCGACTCCCGAATCACGATAATTGCAGGCATTGTACCAAATTTATATTGAAGACTCCAGAATAATATACCTCTACATAAACTAGATGACGAAAGCAACTAAAATAGCTACAACAACAACAGCAGCAACGAAAAAATGATCCTTTACCAATATATATACATCCTTACCAGTAAAAATTGTCTATATTTCACCCTACAACGTCATTAGCTCATACAATATACCACGCTTTTAACAGGAAAAAGCTATATAGACAAAATTGTGTTCAGTCTTTTGGGAATAACTTGGGAATTTAGGATAATGTAAGTTTCGAGAAAAGCGCATTTACACAAAGCTAGACACTCCAATGTTAGGAACAATGTGCCAAAAAGTCAGTCACAAGAAAAGGTCAACGGCACAACAATGGAAGTGTGTGTGTGTGTGTGTATGTGTGTGTGTGAGTGTGAATTTAAGCATGCAATGCAGTGTTGAGTACTTATTCTCACTATTCGATATTAGCGTATATGCATTTGTTTGCATATGCACACACACACACGCACATACACACACGCACATACACACACGCACATAAACACACGCATATATATCTACAGTTATTGTATATATGTTTACACGTACATATATATACATACATACACACACACACACGCATATATATATATATATATATATATATATATATATATATATA
>NC_068985.1:116099482-116100666 GCF_001194135.2 Octopus bimaculoides
ATATATGTATATATGTGCATATCTTTACATATACACAAACATACACACGCATCCGTATTATATATACATAAACTCAAATAAAACACACACACACTCACACACTCACACAGTTACAAACACTCACATACACATACGAACACACACACATACACTTACGAACACACACACATACACACACACATACACACAAATATATGTAAAACGGGAGAATCAAAAAGAGAGGTAAAATGAAATCGAGACAGGCGGAGAGTACTCTTGTCTCTGTGTTAGTATGTGCTTATGGGTGCCTTCTTTGTATGTATATGTCTATATGCGTGTGTGTGTGTGTGTGGGTGTGTGTGTGTGTGCGTGTACGTGTGTGTGTGAGTGAGTGGTCTATGTTTATAGATAGGCATAATCGAAGCCATAAATGTATTGATATGCATATGTCAGCAGAAGCAATCTTTGCCTTGCACGCAATCACATAATCCTACCCTCCCAGCCCGTCTCACTCCTACATAGAGGAGCATACAAATATTTACACAGACGCTTATATATAGTCAATCATTTCAAAATGAGGAGTAAATGGATATCCACCAGTTTCGACGATGATTATTTCAGTTTTTCCTTCAACTGAATTAATCGTTTCTTTATGCGTGGAGATGATACTAACGAGGATATTTTACACTCATATATGCATGCTTGTACACAAACACACACAAACACGCACACTCACACATTGATACAGGCATACACATAGATACTGTATCTATCTGGTATCGTTTATCTTTTACTTGTTTTAGACATCAGACTGCGGCCAAGCTGGTGCACCACCTTGAAGTATAAGTCGAACAAATCGATCCAAATATTTCTTTTTTGTAATTTTTCTTTTAAACATTTGTTCAAGTCTAGTACATACGTACACGATATTTTTGGCTGAATTGTAAATTTTCGGAGACATAAAAAGCCCTGTAGCAGTAGTCAAACACACACACATACATATAAATACACACAAACACACACACGCATAAAATATATCACGGTTTTATGGTGACGATCAGACAATAAGATGTTATTATACGCTTCTGTCCACAATGCTTTTCACATTGTTCTGGTATTTAACACTCGTCGTCACCCACTGGCTATGAAGACAAGGCAATATATAAATACATACATACATACATATATATATATATATATATATA
>NC_068985.1:116101015-116104894 GCF_001194135.2 Octopus bimaculoides
ATATATATATACTTCTACTATAGAATAAAATTTTGTTTCCCAAAAATTCCATCAAAGTGGCCAGCATATTAAAATACCTTTAGAGGGGAAAATTATAATCAATTATAAAGACGGGCAAGAGAATAAAGATTTTTATGCCAATATGCTAAGAATACACTTTAAATCGTCAAATACCACATACAATATACATTCCCTATGAATACATGTCGTGCTGAAATCAAGGAAGGCAAGCTAACAGAATTTATTTAAAAATTCGTTATCTCTGTACTGAATTAATTTCGGGATTAATCCAACATATTTTTCCCTCTTCAGTAGAGAATACAATAAGAAAGAAATTAATTACTTACAAGCGCCCGTGGAAAAAAGCAGAAGCAAGAGACATGTGTACACATAAGTACCACAGTTACATCTAAATATAAAATCCTCTAGCAAGTGTCAGCACTCGTGTGATCGGTCTCGAATTACAATTTAGAGTGGTTACCAGTCTCGAAGTGAATGGTAATAAATTTGCTTCTAATATAAGATAGGAACCGTTAACTCGACTAGATTTACCACGTTCTTTATTTCACAACATATAATGATATCCAATTTCTTCGTAATTGGGAAAGGAAAGAGTGTTTGACACCCTGATAAACCTGCAGGCACCTCCCAGTAGCCATTCCACTCTTCGTCTCTCACATTGACTTTCATCTTCTTGAAAAGGATCTGCTGTTCTGAGCCCACGAAGGTAAGGAAATTTCTGGTTGGTTCTTTCAATGCTTATTTTGTGACTGTTGATGAGAGCAATATGGTTCTTTAAAGCATCGAAGATAACCTTAAGGATTAGATTGTGTTTCCATGTATGCCTATTCAATGCCAGTGAACATCTAGAAAGAATATGTTTCAGTGTTCCAACTTTTGGGCATCTGCATATATCACTTTCTGAGACGTTCCATCTTACTAGAATTGTAGGCGATGGCAAGACATCGTGGGATGAACGAATCAGAAAACTTAGCCGTGATGTAGTCCACAGCCATATCTCATTCCAGCTTACTGTTTTCTTAACAGCGCTTTCCTCCCATTTCTTCATCTGTCCTTCTTGGGCGCATTATATCAAATGAAGCACTCTTCGTTTTGTTTCCTTTGCTTTGATGCAGTTTGTAACAAAAGATCTGCGGTCCATCTGCATCATTCTTGCAAACGGTCTAAACCGATCTGCACCATACCCAGTTCCCTTCCGATGAATTTGCGTTGCATCCACCATATCTCGGTGTTTAAGGGAAAACAAGATGTCATCAGCCTCTGCTTCTGCTTTCCACCTCCTGGCTGTTTTTACATCTGGTGGATTACACCTGATTTCTATATCCTTCGACTCTCCCAGCATCATCACCGTTCGTACCTTCTCTAGGTTATATATTTTAACTATTGATGCTAGAGGTAACTGCAACGGGCGTCTTTTACGATAGAGAGATGAACTGTTCAATATAGAAGACATATATCCAATACCTAGCCACTTTCTAATGAACACATTGGCCACAAAAGGCGTGGATACATGCCTGATTGTTAGCACCATATTTTATATTTATCTGGCAGTTTTGAGCTATCAATCGATGTTAACCCAAGGAATGGCAGTAGAAGTATAGAGTCAATTATGTTGCAAAGACTTTTGAGGTGGGGCGATATTTGGTAAAGATGAGTGATGAGCGTCTGCCCAAGCAGCTATTGTATGGTAAGCTGGAAGATGGCAGGAGACCAGCACATAGGCCTAAGCTAAGGTTTAAGAATTGCCTTAAAATACAGACAGGAATTGCAGCTGGTAATTGGGAGAGGGGACACAAGTCTGTGATGGATGGAGGAAGATAGTGCATGATGGTTGTTCAAGGTTTGACAGGGACAGAGTAAAGTATGAGAGAATTAGGAGGGAGCTTAGAAGTGGGGAACCTGTGGAAAGTGAGAGAGCGTTGCTTTCTATGTGTGTGGTTTGTGGGCAGATGTGTTTGAGACGTGCAGGCTTGGTGAGCCATCAACATTCTCATAGAAATCGACCCAAGATAAACAATGAGGTAGCTATTAAAATTCATAGCAGAACATGTGTAAAATGTGGAAGGGTGTGCCTCTCAGAAGTCTAAAAAGACATATTAAGAGAGTGCATAGAGTGGCACCTGTTTCTCCTGCCAACCAGCACAGTTGTCTAGTATGTAATAAAATGTGTAAAAGCTTGGCCAGGCTTAAAAGTTATATAAGGGCATCACAACGCAACAATCATGAATCATTTCAGCAAGTGTTCTTGGCAATGGCTTTTCTCGTGTAACAAGGATGCAGCCGTGATAACTGGCTTCTTTCAGTTTCCTTTTACCAAATCCTCTCATGAGACTTTGATTTGTATGAAGCTATATTAGGAGGTATTTGGCCATGGTGCGACGCAGTGGGACTCAACCCGGAAATATTGGTTGGAAGGAAACTCCTGTACCACACAGCCATGCCTTTCTGTTTTTATATGTGCGTATGTGTATGTGGGATGTGTGTACATCTACGTGTATGTATATGTATATATATATATATATATATATATATATAGCGTACTTCATTCAATCAAGTTCACCCACCAGTCATATGTCGGCCCGGGGCTATAGTAAAAGACACATATCCAAGGTATAAAGTAGTGGGACTGAACGCCAATCCACGTGGTTGCAAAGTGATCTTTGTGAATCATAGAAATACAAAATTTTAAAGGACAAAACGAACAAAGAGAATTTTCTATAATCAAAACAAAATTTCTCGAACCGACGAATTACAAAGCTTAAGAAATATCTTTTATCTGGTCAAACGAAATACTACAGACATACCAACTGAACATCTTTGGTATTAAACACTATTTTCTTCAAAAGTCAATTAAGATAGTGTATTATGCTATCAATTAAAATACTGATTATTCTATAACTCACTAAAATACAGGAAATGGCTGTCGTTTTGAAATTCGTTTGCTTAATCAGTGCTTACCTGGGGGTAAACAACTACCGAAAGTAACGCACAACAAAGGAACACATACATATTTTCTCAAACCATATCCTGATGCAAACAAACGCTGTATGATACATTGGTATCTATACAGATGCATTCACTGGCACCCGTATAAATATATATTTAGTTAAGCACATACCAAAATATATAGAATTGACATTTTACGATGAATAAGCACTACGTCTGCGGCAGGATAAGTCTATATATTCTGTTGGTGATTCGACCTAATGCAAACATCAATATTATTTCGATACACTTTATGTAGAAACTAAAATGCACACAGTCAATATTATAACAATATATACTTGTGTATACGTGTGTATACATATATACATACGTAGAAGTATATATATGTTTGTGTGTGTGTGTGTGTTTGTGAGTGTATATGTGCGTATGAATATATGTGGGTGTTTTTGTGTGTATGTATATATGTATATGTATGTGTGTATGTATTCATACGATTATGAATACAGTTTGTATATATGCAATTCTATACGCACTTATATAGTTTCACACATACACAGATACACACATAAATACTGCATAGACTTGCAATATTCTTGAAATATGTGATTGAAATGTAAACACATATACAAATTCGTAGGTACATAACTATACACAAAAACTGGACGTATATGTGTGTGTGTGTGCGTAAATATACATATATATATGCATATAAAAGCATATTTATATGTACATGTATTTGTATATAAGTGTGTATATATATGTGTGTATATATATATATATATATATGTGTGTGTGTGTGTGTGAGTGGGTGTGTATGTATGTATGTAATATGTATATGTATATATGTATGTAATATATATATATATGTACATATATATATGTATGTAGCCACGTATGTATATGTATATTCGT
>NC_068985.1:116105143-116106178 GCF_001194135.2 Octopus bimaculoides
TATATGTATGTATGTATATACATACATACATACATACATACATATATATATATATATATATATATATATGCATGTGTAGTAGTGACTACACAATCGCATGTTATAGAATATTAACTACCTGCGCCTGCGCTTAGCACCATAGCGTTGAAAGAGATTGTCTAAAATCAAATATCGAACGGCGATTCTCAACTGTTGATGCCAACCATCAGGGAGTGAAATGGAAAACAGAAGAGAGTGAAGGGGTAAGCTGTACGAGATGAGTAGAATATGAGAAATATATTAAAATGTGAGGGAGAATTAGAGAAGTAGTGGGGTTGGTGGCGGTGGTAAAATAGAAGATGGGTGTTGCAGACACATTAGACAGCGAAACAAATATTGACATTGGCATGGAATCATGTATGGATCGGAACAGTTGTTTGGCAGCAATTCAAACTGGTTCTCCTGTTGTTCTATCATAATGTAATAGTGGTTAGTCCAGGCTCAGACATTCAGCAGATAGACGTAATAAACAAAACTTTATATTGATGGGAAAATATCTGAAAATATTGTTGGTAAAGACGAGGAGGATGATCATAATGATGATAATAAAGTTGAATGATGATGACGATGAGGAGAAGGGAGAGGAGGAAACGGAAAAGGGGGAAGGTGGAAAAGAGGAGAAAGTCTACAACGACGGTGATGATGATTATATTAATGATAATACTAATAATAATAATAATGACAATAATAATATTTATAATAATAATAATAATAATAATAATAATAATAATAATAATAATAATAATAATAATAATTACGCTCATGGAACTTTTAAGGCATTGCAAAATACAATAAATAAAAATAATACACGCTAATATGTACAGGTATGCATGCTTACATATATATATATATGTGTGTGTGTGTGTACATGCGTATACTCATACTTTCGTATATGTGAATGGGTGTTTGTGCGTGTATGTAGATGTTTGTATATATGCATACGTATATATATATATATATATATATATATATATATATATATATATATATATATAT
>NC_068985.1:116106286-116107083 GCF_001194135.2 Octopus bimaculoides
TATATATATATATATATATACATATATATGTATACATTTTGTGTGTAGATAGGTAGTTAGGTAGTTAGGTTGGTAGGTATGTATGTAGGTAGGTAGGTAGGTAGGTAGGTAGGTACAGCATGGAAACAATTAATGCAAAATAATAAAGACAACACTACACGGACAATATTTAACGAATGTTCTATGAATAAGCTTAACACTTCATATGGTTGGCAAGAGTTTTGGCTTTTCGGATACCAGTTATTCATCAGAAAATTAAAGGAACAACGTTGAAAGAGAAAAACTGACTGGATGAAAGTAAAAAGCAATAAATTTATCTAGTGGGTCAGGCGCCACGCTTAAAAGTGTTTCTATGAGGGAATTAAGAATGGCAATGTAAATTTAAAAGTGTGCGCTTATAGAAATGTATATGCGTATTAAGATTAGGATAACGAGGTAGGTGTGTTTATGAGTTTTGGTGGGGCGTGTGTATGCGGGAGAACTCTGGTATTGTGGATATTTAGTGACGAGAGGTTATCGGTGGTGTGGTTTGTTGGTATGTGGTATGTGTAATTGTACTGCGTATGAGAAAGGTGCGCTTGAACGCTGTATAAACAAGCATTTACCATATACATACAGACACTCACATACTATAATATATTCCCATGCACATATATACATACGCACAAAGTTATATATATTTGCAACTATCTATCTATCTATCCATCTACCTATCTATCTATCTATCTATCTATCTATCTATCTATCTATCTATCTATCTATCTGTCTATCTCTCTCTCTCTCTCTCTCCTCTCTCT
>NC_068985.1:116107569-116109434 GCF_001194135.2 Octopus bimaculoides
ATATATATATATATATATATATACATTCACATACACATACGCATATATATGTGCACTCACATTGATACATATGTATACATATACTTATTAACTTATATGTAATGTATATTTGGAATACCCTAAATATTTTGTGAAAGATCTGTTCCCCCATTCTGTCGAGGCATACGTGGCGCTGCTCAATAGTTATGACTGTATTCGTGCCATTTCTAATGAGGCTGCTGCTTTCCTCTTATCCCCGTTGTTATGTGCAGCCCTAAGGTCATTCGTTAATAATTACTCTGCTTCCCACTCCATCGGCCACCTGGAATTTCCTACTTGATCGTGCCTTTTTCACGGTGTTGGATTTTCGAAATTGCTTAACACGAATAATAATGACATCGGTCTCAGTGGTTAAGGATCTCTAGTGAGACTCTCTTCCTCCGGACACACACTCAGATATTTATGTATATAAAAAGAGATGCAGACACACAGGCAGAGACAGAGAGAGAATTGCATTATAATTTGCTTGAAATATTGCAATGCATAAATGATAAAAAGCATTGAATTATGCAGGTGAGAATCTGGGCAAAATATTTAAGGTGAATTAATGAGATGAAAACAAAGTGATGTAAAATAATTGTAATATCTTACAAATGTTGTTTAATCAGCCTATAATATTTTGACAAAGATACCCTATTACAAATAGAAAATATATTTGTAAAGGGTATGTTATAGAGTTAGGAGAAATATATTGTTACCGACAGACAAAACGAAAGTGTTGTGATGACGCACTCAAAATGTCTGTGGTGCTATTATGAATTGTGGAGGGGATTCGAGAGCGTATTTTAATAGGGTTGTAACTGCATATTTCTCAGAACTCCTTGGCTATTTTTCTTTCTCCCAATCGGTAAGTTGAATATTATAGTGCTACTTGTAAAATACTCAACGAAAAGTAATTCATCTTTCGTCTTTGCTTTTATTTAGTGGCATCAAATTATATATTTAGCTTAACTTAACATTTGGAACACCGTAAAGATTTTTCAAGCGTGTATGCCATATATATTCTACAAATATTCATGCGCATATTCTTGTGTCCGTGTGTGCGTGTTTATGCAAACATACACGTACATATATGTGTACAAAGATGCATCCATACGCACATACATACATTCGTATATACTTAACTATATACATACATGCACTGAACACGTACAAAAGCCATCTCTTTTTTATTTCAAATGCCATCGCAATTTGAATTTGTATTAAATGAACTCTGGAGTGACTTCGTAGGACCCTTTATGTGTATTCTATATCAAAACTTCCACTCGTTTCTATTTATATGAATGCTAAGATTTATTTTTCCATTTTCCTTTCTGTATCCTGGGATCATCTTCAAGAACCGCACACAAATTCACACATCACACATATGTTAAATAGTTTTGCTACGGATCAACTTCATATTTTCACATTGACTGTTTGAATACGTTAATTTTTACCTCAGATTATTTTAAGTACCAAGTGTTAGGCCTTATCACGACTGCGTCTGTGTGCTTATGTAAGTGTATCTATAAGTATCTGTGTGGGATGGTTTGTGTGTGGGGGCGTTTGTGCGTAGGGGTGCTTGTTTGTGTATGTATGTGAGTGTGTATGTGTGTTGTGCTTGTGGGTGGGCTGTCACAGACTAATGTCGCATATGTGTGGCTAAATACATCGAATTCCATCGCACGAATCTTTGTAACAATGGCCCTACCAGTACAGTTTAACACACCTTCTTCTTCTTCTTCTCCTTCTTCTTCTTCTTCTTCTTCTTCTTCTTCTTCTTCTTCTTCTTCTTCTTCTTCTTCTTCTTCTTCTTCTTCTTCTTCTTCTTCTTCTTCTTCTTCTTC
>NC_068985.1:116110136-116113475 GCF_001194135.2 Octopus bimaculoides
GCTAGTAATGTATATATATATATATATATACCTGACTCCGTGTGTGTGTTTCATATGTTGTAAAAGAATGGTATTTTATTCTAATACAATGAAGAATATAATTCATAAATTACATTTTTACTACGCGTATAAATTTGTCCTATATAATTACTATTCTTACTATAGAATTTTGTTGTGTGTTTATTTATTGGACATATGTCAATTGATATCTCAGTAAGAAATATTAATGTTGAATACAATTATATATTTAAATATGAATTCAATAGTTAGGCTGCAATTCATTGAGATAAATTTAATATTTTTAATGAGAAATTATAAATATAAATGAAATAATATTTTGTATTAATTCTTTCGTGATTATAATTATTTGCTAAATGGTACTATAATTATACGTTAATTATAATTATATGCTACAATATCAGATACACAAATATAAGATATATGTATGTGTGTGTTTGTGTGTATGTTGTGTGTCGGTGTACGTGCAAACAATGATGGATGATGAGACTAAATAGAGGGAGAAGGGAAAAGGAGTTGAAGCAGGAGATATTAACATAGCTTATGATAAACTGAGATAATGTAATAACGTTGTTACCAGGGTGTTGTTATAACACAACCAAATAGAAAGAACAAGTCAAATAACATAAACAGGATAATTAACACAATATATTGTTCTGATTAACTTATAATTTTATGCCACGTTTATTGTTGTTAGTGGCGTAGTGATTGCAGTGTTACTCTCATGATCGTATGATTGCGATTTCGATGCTCGCGCTCAGCGGTGTGTTTTGTTCTTCAGCAAAATACTTCATTTTTCGTTGCTACAGTTCATTCGGTTGGAAACGAGTAAGCTGCAACAGATCGGAGCCCTGTCCAGGATAAATGAAGAGAGCTCAGTTTGTTATACGCTATCAAAACAGTATAACTGTCTTGATGAGACTCAGGGTGGCAAGGTAATCTTTGTTTTCATATTTATAAAAATAAAATTGTAGTTCTTATTTCGTTTAGAGTATAGTCGTGGATTCTCCAACAATTTTCCAACGTTGATCATCCATTTGTTCTATAAAGGGTATTTTTTTTGCATAAAAAGTATTCTACAACCACCTGTATATTTCACATGAGCATTAATCTGAAACTGAGTAATGCAAGAACTGTCTTCTTTTTTTAATTACAGGCGGAAGCTAGAAGGAGAGAGAGAGAGTGAGAAAGAGAGAGGCAAAGAGAGAGAGAGAGAGTGAGAAATGAAGAGCCAGGGAGTGAGGAGAAAGAGAGAGATTAATGAAGAATTGACTCCCAGTACCGATCCTGAAAGAAAGAATGAAATATGGTGTGGCCCTTAGACCGATTTAAACACATGGGCAAGAGATAGAAAAAAATAACGATTTCAAAATTTGGTTTAAGGCAAGGAATTTGATTAATTCTAACACTGCGACTAACTGGTACTTTATTTTATCGACTCCGAAAGGATGAAAGGAAGAGTCGACAACTGCCGGAGTTGAGCTAATGCGAAAATTACCCGGAAGAAAAAACGTCAAAGATTCGGCCAACTCACCACCTTAGCCATAACAAATAGGACATCGTATTAACCCCGACGTGTCCACGAGTCGTCGAAATCACCAGCTTATTTAGCATACAGCCATATATAGTGAAAAGCAGTAAGTAATATTAACTAGGGCATTCGAAGAGCGCAGACCTCCGCCAAGACAACACCAAAATTCTCTCAATGATTAGCCACCGATGATTTTTAAAATGAGAATATTTGAAATAAACTCGACTGTCTCACAAAGGCGAATACTAAACATGAATCTGACCGCTCTCAAAAATTAAGTAAAATAACAGGAAACAATAATGAAAAATCCTTGTCCGGTACTGGGTCAATCCTCAAATCTATTTGGTTTGTGCCAGTTACGAGGCCAAACATCCCTGTTTCATCCGAATTCATCCAACAGTTCTTCAGATATCTTGTCCACGGACAGACAAACAAATAAACACGGCTGAAAAACAATACCTCCACCTTCGTAAAGGCAGAGGTAATTAAAATTGCGAAATCGAAGGAAATTGTACGTAGTCGCATGCCTCGCTTAAGTAACAACCAGAGCATACCGCGCAGAAAAGAAAAAAAAAAGAAAAGCATAATTTCACTTTCGATAAAGAGCATATTTGTCCGTCATAAAAGGGCGTATTTTTTATCATATCTCTCCACAGTCGTCGTCTTCATATCTCTACAAAGTCGTTGTTATCGTCTTCTTCATCTTCGTCGTCGCCGTTGTCATCATCATCACCACCATCTATCTGGCCATCATCTTGCCCGGACTAAATAGGCGTATTAATCTTTCGATACCTGAATGTCTCACATTCGTAGGCCATGACAACAGACTGTAGCAGTAGTTCGCTAACTGAACTGTTAATGTACTCTCTGTTGACAGTTTGTTGACAGTTTGTTGACAGTTTAGTCGCGCAACGTATATGTTCGAACATATTCGCCATAAATTCATCTCCTGAAATAGTTCGCATTCACAATGTTGCGTCCCATAATTTCATCGTAACACAATCTCAGGTGGATACCGGATGCTACGCCTTACCAAGATAGCCTGTTGACTTCAGAGTAGCGAGAGGTGATTCTTTCTCCAAAATATTGCCTCAGCAAGTGTATTGTCTCCCTTGCTGTATGAGCACATGCCTCATCTTGCTAGAACCACATATCGGGCATATTTTAAGTGACCGGGCGCAAAAAGTGGAGAAACACAGACACATAAAAACATACATAATACATACACACATATATATATATGACGGGTTTCTTTCAGTTTCCGTCTTCCAGATCCACTCACAAGGCGTTGTTTGACCCGAGGCTATACTAGAAATCACTTGCCCAAGGTAGCATACAGTGATATTGAACCCAGATCCATGTGGTTGGGAAGCAAGATTCTTACCATGCAGACACTGCATATATGTATATACATATATACGTGATTCTTTCTCCAAAATATTGCCTCAGCAAGTGTATTGTCTCTCTTTCTGTATGAGCACTTGCCTCATCTTGCTAGAACCACATATCGGGCATATTTTAAGTGACCGGGCGCAAAAAGTGGGGAAACACAGACACATAAAAACATACATAATACATGCACACATATATATATATATGACGGGTTTCGTTCAGTTTCCGTCTTCCAGATCCACTCACAAGGCGTTGTTTGGCCCGAGGCTATACTAGAAATCACTTGCCCAAGGTAGCATACAGTGATACTGAACCCAGATCCATGTGGTTGGGAAGCAATCTTCTTACCATGCAGACACTACATATATGTATATATATATATATATATATATATATAT
>NC_068985.1:116114048-116116005 GCF_001194135.2 Octopus bimaculoides
TATATATATATATATATATATATATATATATATTAACACGTACACAGATGCACACTCAGATATATGCATTCAAGTGTACGCCACACATTCATTCGTACATACATACATTCATGCATATATACATACGTACATGTGTGTGTATTCATCTACATGAATACATGTGTATATACCCCCCCACACACACACGAGCATATATATATACCAAACAGAAAATGGACGTGGGACGTTTCGGCGCATCAGCTTTAGTGCCACTTATTTGGCGTAATTTATTCGACGCTGACACTTGAGTTTAGTCGCTTTAATTGTTCTCTCGTTTTCACGTTTTTCAGGTTCTCTGGTATTTTACTCTGTTATGTATTTTTTATTCCTATTTCTCCTTCTGCCTCGAAGTCCCCCTGTCTTCATATCTCCCTGTATCTCTCATTCCCTTTATATTCATATACTTCTGTGTACGCATTTATGTACATGTAAATAAGCGAGTGTTTGAGTTCGTCAAAATATACTCTCACTAAAACCGATTCAGTATCCAGTGAACCTTGTGAAATCCCCAGCATCCAAGAAACAGCGCCCTTTCGTCTCATTCCTATGGAAACCAACTAATTCTAATAATATGAGCTTTAGGTTACGCTTGGAAGAAAAAAAAAACGTGTTCAAACTCCTGGAATTTGTTCTCTATCTTCATCTACGTAGCCTCTACAGTTGCTAAGAATGCAGTGTGATCCCAGATATCAACCACAAATATGATCTGACCGCCGCGGCCATGTACACCCTATAGAAGCCCCTTAGCACCACTGCTTTATCTCCCGGAAAACGAAGCTCCGCAACTACAACTTTCGGCCGTCTCCATTCTCCTCTATAGTGCAGAAGCATGGCACCTCTCAAAGACCCTAGCACAGAGGTTCGACAGCTTCGATAGCAGAGTCCGAAGAACCATCGAGAACATCAGATGGTACCACCACGATTCGAACACAGAACTGCGTCTGTGCATGCATGATCTCGGAGCCACCCACCTCTTACTTATTCGTCGTTTGCGCTGGTACGAACATGTGCCCTGTTTCCCGTTAGATCATCTTACCAGGGATTTGATCTCATTTGACGCAGCAGCTGCGAGCTGAAAGAGGCCGCGTGGTTGGCTCCGCACCAGATGGCTGGACACGATTGGGGTGGATCTCCGGATGCTCGTCGTCAAATTGAAGGATGCAGAGGGGCTGGCACGAGACCGTTAGCGTTGGAGAGCCGTAGTGGACCTGGTCAGCAATATGCATTATAACGTCTCTGGGACTACTAAGCCGGGATGTCCCCAGCCCCAACATGTTCATGAAAGAAGCAAAAATGCAAGTTCTAAAAACATGAACATCCTTTCATCGTACTTCCATCGAGGAAAAAATTAGGACACGTATGTTTCTTTTTTAATACTGCAGTTTGTTTAATGTGAATATTTCTTCCTAGAGGGCTAACACATTGAATGACAATGTGAAAGCAGTTCGTCGACACAATAGCTAAAAACACCATGCTTATTATGTAATATTCATAAACAAATGTGTTAATATCTCTGTCCCTTTCCTATAGAATTGAATTCAGCACTGCGAAGTATTGAATAATTTTTGTGTTTTCTTCTTCGTTTTCGCATGAGCCGATGGAAGGAAATAGTATGCCACATATAAGAATAGAAAAATATTTCTACTAGCGTGTGTTGTCGTTTACATTGTCCAGCGAGACATCAGGTCTACAACGTATCTAGCACAACAAAAGCACCAATCTGCTGTTGAACATGAGGTTAGACTATCCATTAAAACCATATCTACAACGCATTTTATGAATGTGTTTGCATGAATGTGTGTACGGACATCTATCTATCAATCTATCTATCTATCTACACATATATATATATGCATGCATGTATGTATATGTATATATATATATATATATATATATATATATATATATATATATATAT
>NC_068985.1:116116312-116117073 GCF_001194135.2 Octopus bimaculoides
ATATGTATGTATGTATGTAGGTATATATGCTCTCAAATACACAAACACCTATTTCGATTTCGTGTCATGCAATAAATACATGAAACGAGAAAATACAACTACTGCTACTACTACTACTACTACTACTACTACTACTACTACTACTAATAATAATAATAATAATAATAATAATAATAATAATAATAATAATAATATCATTAACAATAGCAATAACAACAGCAACACTTCACCTATCTGCTAGGTACTTAAACTGACACGAAATCATAAATGATTGAATCCTGCTGTTGGTCTGCCAATAATCTCCTCCTCATCTAAGGGAAATCTAGATAAAAACAAAAGACAAGGTGAGAAAATTACAGCTGCCGGACCGTTGGCAAAGCATATTAATGCATGCAATATTCACGACGATGACAAATTATCAGGCATCGACAAACCAAAACGGTGTGGATATTTTCATGAGAAAACCTTATTTCATACTATAATAACATAAAACAAAATGAAAGAAAGTAGAGTAAAGGAAATCTATTGGAGGTGTGCTCACAATCTAAGAAGGGTATACTGGCATGACTCTTCGTACGTACATGGGTGTGCACGTACATATACATATATACAACACAACACATACCACACACACACACACACACACACACATACATATATATATATATATATATATATGTATTTATGTATGCGTATGTATATACATATATATGTTCGTTTATATGTATGTGTATATATACATATACACACACACACACACA
>NC_068985.1:116117990-116122906 GCF_001194135.2 Octopus bimaculoides
ATATATATATATATATATATATATATATACATACACGCACACAAACACACACATATATATATATTTATATATAAGCATGCATACATATGCACAGACATAAATATACCTTGGTGAGGATTACGCAGCAAATGTGCTGCTGTATGTAAAGCTGTAGGTGTGGGTAATATTTTCCAATAGTTGCTCTAAGGTCATCTTTTGCTTTAACTGCTGCAGAATTGGCTGTGAGTGAACCCTGTGTTGGATATCGGATTTTGAGGAACGACATTTTTTGTGGATATCTGCATTTCAGGAAATACATCATGTTGGAATTTAAAAGTAGGTCACCGGACACTTACTCAAAAATTGACATCTGGTTTACGTCTGCTTGACATCGAATCATTGTAACGTAGGTTCTCTGCCTTATAGTTAACATTTTTGTTTTCTCTTTTACAAGAGTTTCTTGTTTGAAGGTTATTTTCCCCAGCAACAACTGACAAACGGTCTAGTGTTCAGCTTAATAAATGCCAGAATAAATTATTATTTCGGCCAGGAACACCTGGGTATCTGTTATTACAAGATACGTAGTTTTTTTGTTTGTTTTAAGATTATTTTTTCTCTCGTAGCTGATCGAGTACTTTTCTCGATATATTACGAGCATTACCTTATAATATATGCTACTCATTGAATTTCCCTGACAAACAGTAACTCATCGAAGATACCCATTTCTTATGGACTACCGCTGTTTCTCTCTTAGCCCATCTGCGATATACTCGTCCACAGTCATTTCACTGATCAACACACTTTTTATTTCTCATTCTTCCTAATTCGGTTTCATCGATGTTAAAATCGAAAGTTTTACAATCCACAACTTTGTGAACATAAAACATTTCCTGCACGGGATATTCCAAACACCTTCGATCCCTTACGTATTTGCAAACGACCAAACACTCTGTCATCGCTGCACTCTTACTCCTTTATTTTATATCTTTACCATGATTGTCTACCTTACATCCATATATACATAAATATACTACACAATACGGCCATCTTCACGACCCTCTGGCACTTTCAGCCAGTTAACAAGCGTCTCAGAAATAAATTTTCTTTATATCTTACCTTTTCTAACTTTTTCACTTTTTCTGTCAATAGTTTAAAAATACGCTGCAGAACATCCCATTCCCCATGAAAATTAAGTCAGCTGAGAATATTGCCTATTTGCTGGTATCCATGACAGGATACGTAATATCGCAACTGTCGAATCAGAAACATGTCGCCGGGTAATTGAAATCAGTTAAAAGTAAAAGAATTAATAACACCTCACATCAACAGCTGGGGTATATTAATATTACCTACATATTACAACCTTAACAGTTTCACATACAGCAACACATTTGCTACATAATCCTCACTCACTTTCCCTCACTCTTAACTTCTCCTTTTCTCTCCCCCTCACTCCTCTCTCTCTCCCCCTCTCTCTCTCTCTCCCTCTCTCTCTCTCTCTCTCTCTGAGGATTGTCCAACCTTTGTAAATACTCTTCACTGTTACACGTTCTTAAGAAGTAAGTCAGTATCCCTGACCCCCTTCCAAATACTGTCCCATCGCTTTCATTGCTATTGCATATGCCAAAGGATAGCATTCCAGTAGCTCTATATCTTCCAACTTGAATCTCTGTTCCAGTCTAATATCTGCAACAAATCTTGCTCGTCTATTAGAGTCTGCGTAGAATAGTAAATATTATGCTATCAACATTTCATAAACCACTCTGAAACAGCTGGTGAACTTTAGTGGAAATCATCGTAAGGGTTGAATATAATTTTATTGCGACCCCTTAAATATATTTACTGCATTCTGTTCTTAGTTATTAGATTTATCTCCTACTTAAAGACATCTAACCGGCCTGTTGTAGTCTTTGGCTCCTGTCTCTCATTTTTGAAAAATAATTTCTTCCCTTCATCTTTCCTTTCAAGAGAACCTGAAAATAGCCACGGTCCATATCATTCGTCGTCTGTTTAAGCCAGTAAATAAAATCAAAAGGTATCAAATTAGTAAGCTTATTCTAGGACTGAAAATATTTTTTTTCACTAACTGGTTTACTAAGAATTAGTAACTGAACACCAACAGTATATTGTTATATACTCTACTTAATGTTATCATCCAATTAGTGGATCCGTCCAAAAAGTGGTTTCCATAGCAGTTAACTGTTTTGTATATTTTCACACTCCCAAATCAGGCCCAATTTAGCAGATATTTGATCCGAATTGCACCCTACCCTACCGTATGTGAATAGAAGTTGGGGTTACACTGCACAACTCATTCTTAAGACAGCTGTAACTGACTTGATAGATATAGCTGTTACTTCTAGCAGGTCTACCGAACATGTTGAGATTGCTGCTATTATTTAGGTGGCTTTCGAAAGAAGGTTTGATTTATGGATTTTGGTGTTGCCAAGAAGAATGTATAGCTTAGAATTTACCATCCAATTTTCTCTCGTTTTCTCCGTTCCCTATACAATAACAAACTGCCGACAAGGTCAGTCATTTATCAATTAGCGAACGAAGACAATTACGTAATATATCTCTTTCTATTGGAATACACAGCATCTTTGCAAAAGAGTTAAGTGCTTTAGCTAACACAATATTTATATCTAACACTGGCGCAGCGTCACGTATTCGGTGAAGAGAATAACACATTTCGGCATAAGTCATTTGGCGCCGCTTACTTGGCGCCGCTAATCCCACTCTGACATATTTGATATCAAACATTTTGTTTCTCTGGATTTCTTCCTCCTTACCGCCTCTCTATCTCTGTCATTCTCTGTCTGTATGTCTGTCTACCAGTTTCTATCTCTCTCTCTTTCTCTCTCTCTCTCTCTTTCTCTATCTATCTATCTATCTATCTATCTATCTATCTATCTATCTATCTATATATATATATATATATATATATATATATATATATATATATATATATATATATATATATATATATATATCTATTTCCTTATGTGTGTGAGCATATTTTTCGTTATGTATATGAGTGGAAGGAAAGGGTTTGTCAGTCGTGTTCAATTAACAGCCTTTAATCTCTCATTCTCTCTCTCTCTTTCACCCACACTTTCACTCTCTCTCTCTCTCTCCCTCTCTCTCTCTCTTTGTGCCTATCTATTTATCTATCTATCTATCTATCTATCTATCTATCTGTCCATCTAACTAGCCCTCTCTATATGTATGTGTATATTTCTGCGCGTGCCTGTGTGCATTTTGCCAAAGCACGCTGAATATCCAGTCAGCTGTGCGAAATCGTCTGAGTCCAAACAGCTGCCAAATAATCTCTTCCGTTTGGGGAAGCATTCAGTTGGTTCCATCAACCGCAGTACTTAACTGGCACCTATTTTATCTATTCCAAGCGCAAGTAAAACAAACTGAAATTTAGAAGATTGCAACACATATACTTTGTCACTCTACTGAATATGACTGGTGCCTGTGTGTTTATGTCTCGGTAAACTAGCGATTCATCAAAAGACCGATAGAACAGGTAACAGACTTTTTAAAAAAATGAGTACTGGGTTAGATACATTCGACTACAAATTTCTTCAAGGCGGTGCCCCAGCATGGCCGCGTTAGTCTAACTACTGAAGCAAATAAAAAGTAAAAGAAAAAGTTTTTTTTTCCTATTAAATCGAACATTTTTTATCTCATTCTTTCATTAGAATTTCTGTTGCTTATTCCGTGATATCTAGCTGAAACTAACGAAATGTGCAAGAATTTTAGCTGCTCCAAGACTTATAATGCGACGTCAGAACACGAAGATCTACAATTCTTAGTATTGTTCGTCCATATCTAAATACACTAATCTTTCTCTTGTGTCTTTCACTCTTTCCCTCTCTCTATTGTTCATGTTCTCTCCCTCCCCTTATGTTTGTATCTACGAAATGATTGTTCTCATCCATAAACACTAATTTATTTCTCTCTTACTGATTCTGTCTTTCTATTTCGCTCTCTTTTTCACTTTGCCACTGTCTTTCTACCTCTTGTTCTCTCACTGCCCCCTTCTGTCTATCTCTATGTCTCTCTCTAATTCTCCGTCTCTGTCCTTCTCCCTCTTCCTCTCTCTCTCTATCGGTCCTCTCTCTCTTTCCTTTTCCCTCATTTATTCTCTGTATATGTATGCATGTGTTTGCGTCTAAGTCTGTGCGTCTGTACACGTGTGCATTTTCTGAACCATTCATGTGTGTATCTGTCTGCGTTTGTCTCTATGTACGTACGTACGTATGTGTGTGCGTGTGTGTGTGTGTGTGTGTTTGTGTGTGTGTATGTGTGTATGTTTGTGTGTGTGTGTGTGTATGGTTGTGTGTGTGTGTGTGTGTATGTGTGCCTGCGTGTGTGTGAGTGTGTGTGCGCGCGCGCGTTACACATTTATACAATGAAAAAGTATCTCTGAAAATGACCGTCAATGGTTTTTCACTTTCTCGATAACTTGAACAATGAAAATCAACGAATAAACGTCTGAGTACCCGCTTTAATGGTGTGTAGACCTTTTAATGCAATTCACTGACAGGATCCACGTGACACGCAAGGCGTGGCTAGTCCTATGAAGCATTGTTTCAATCTGATGTGATTCTGTACCGTTTTCTTTTATCCAATTTGATTTAAAAGGCAGAGGTTGACTCGATGAAAAAAAACTTGGGTCTTCTCCAAGTATCCTCCTAATGAGATGTATCTGAGGTTGCATTATTGAGAGGCGAACCTGTTAACCCGTCCGACATAGCGATTTCATATATATATATGGACACGCATGCGTAGACACATACAATAGGAATACAAAATACAAAATGGCTGATAGTTAGCAAGGTGAGACACACATAAGAAAGAAGGAAACAAAGGACCACTGATGAGGTCACAGAAGTGTGACGAAAGAACTCTGGCCGAAATGAGAT
>NC_068985.1:116122916-116134770 GCF_001194135.2 Octopus bimaculoides
AAGCTGAAAAAAAAAAAAAATAACACCAAATATACAGTGCGTGTGTTTTTATTGGCTAAACTGGCAATATGACCATCCCCAAGTACAACAACAATATATATATATATATATATATATATATAAGTATGTATGTATGTATGTATGTATGAATGAATACAAATATGTGTGTGCGTGTATGTGCGCGTGCGTACGTGTGAACGTGGGGATGTTTGATGGTTAGAGAGTTATACTCAGGACCACAACATCATGAATGCTTGCATAAAAACAAGACAAAATATCACATCCAACATCTAAAATATTTCATGAAATAAAATTTTTCAATTAGCTTATGGCTGACAGATAACATTTAAATCAAATTACCCGCCGACACTTACCACTACGGTTTCAAGACGACACCGGGAGGTGGAACATTCACTGGTAGCAGTGTCCATATGAAATCTTCGAGCACCTCTTTAGTCTTCGCCATCAACACAGAGAATGGTTAGTGTTTTTTTCTGAATTGCACTTGACAGACATTCATCCATGGGATTATAATCGAAGCAGTTAGGAGTCTAAATATTAGCGTTCGTGAAATCGTAGAAATTCTCCGACAACCGCTTCAGACTTTTTCTAGATGTATCGCAAGGAACCAAATTCTATGGCCTTCGTTCAGCGATCCACTTCAGCCGGAGATTGACTATAGTTTCAACAGCTTCAAATAACCGTGTGAATTGAGGCTAACGCAATACTGAAAGAGATGAGGATGTATTGGAAGGCGTTGATGGAGTTAGAACGCCTACTGTTCTCTTTCATGTTGCTACAAACATCGTAGTCATCGTCGCAGCTGTCCATGAGAAGTCTTACAGCATTCACAGGGTTCACATAGTATTGATCGGAAGTCATAATGTCGACATTTGATACTCGGTGCGAATAATCATCATGCAGGTGACATTTTTTCAATATTCAAATGGCTTCACTTCCATGTACGTTAATTTATTTTTCTCATCTAGAAATTAAATGTTTATTCTTCCTAAAGCCGTTGATTATGTACGTATGGCACTCTGTCGGTAAACTACGGCGAGGGTTCAAGTTGATCCGATCAACGGTACAGCTTGCTCGTGAAATTAACTTGCAAGTAGCTGAGCACTCCACAGGCACACGTACCCTTAACGTAGTTCTCGGGGAAATACGGCGTGACATAGAGTGTGACAAAGCTGGCCCTTTAAAATACAGGTACAACAGAAACTGGAAGAAAGACTGAGAGAAAGTTGTGGTGAAAGAGTACAGTAGGGTTCGCTACCACCACCACCCTCTGCCGGAGCCTCGTGGATCTTCAGGTGTCTTTGCTCAATAAACACTCACAACGTCCGGTCTGGGACTCGAAACGTCCGCGAGTCCGCTACCCTAACCACTGGGCTATTGCGCCTCCACATTTATTATACAACAAGCTGTTTCTCAAAACAGCTTGGCTCGAAACAGCGTAGGCTCGAAACAACGTAGGCTCGAAACGTAACCGTTGTTTCCATTCTTCCCGAGCGTTAAACGAAAACACGGCTTGTTCCTACAGCCGTCTTCGTATTTTCTTTTCTGTAAATTCCGTAAATTCTGTAAATAATAAAAGAATAGAAGAATATATATGTGTGCTTCTATGTGTGTGTGTGTGTGTGTGTGTGTTCTTTTATTCTTTTCCTTGTTTCAATCCTTTGACTGTGGCCATGCGGGAGCATCGCCTTTAATCCAGCAAATCGACCTCACTACTTATTCTTTGTAAGCCTAGTACTTATTCTATCAGTTACTTTGGCCGAACCGCTAAGTTAGGGGACATAAACACACCAGCATCGGTTGTCAAACGTTGGTGGTGCGACAAACACAGACACACAAGCATGATGGGCTTCTTTCAGTTTCCGTCTACCAAATCCACTCACAAGACTTTGTTAGACGTGAGGCTATAGTAGAAGACACTTGCCTAAGATGCCACGCAGTGGGACTGAACCCGGAAACATGTGGTTGGGAAGCAGGCTCCATACCACAAAGCCACGCCTGCGCCTGTAACAATATATGCTTATATATCAGGGTTGTATTGTCCTCTTTTCTAAAGCTGGAAAGACTGGAGTAACATAAAAAAGAAGTGTGCTCAAGAACATAACGCAAACTCCATCGGGAGTGAAACCCTATAAAAACTAGGCAACGTGCCTTCATGAATCTGGGATGACCTGCAGCTAAAATACCGCCACCGATCAGAAAAACATCAGCAACAACGACAACATCATTATTAACACAACCACAAGAGCAACAACATCAATAACTCTAGGTTATTTTAATTCTATAGTCCGCAGAGTGAACTCAGAAATTAAATCACGTTCATAGGTGTCTTGTGTGCCAAATCCACATTAAACATTACTACTGTCACTGCGTTGAATCATTCACTGCCAAAATTCCGTTGAATGTAACAATCATGTTGAATGACACTCTCTAACTATAGCGACTGCTCCTAAATACGTCATGCATATGTACACGCTGTCAGACACACATGCAATGATATAAAACACTGCCAAGCAATCATATAACTGTCCATGTTTGTGTGTGTGTGTGTGTGTGTGTGTAGCACACACATACAAACATGTGTATACATACATATATATATATATATATTATATGTGTGTATATATAATTGTGAATATACATATATAGGTATATATATATATATACACATACATACGTGCACATACATACACATACATACATGCACATATATATATATATATATATATATATATATATATGTATACATATATGTATATGTATATACACATATACATACACACACACATACATACAGACACATATATATATATGTGTGTGTGTATAAATGTATACAAATATACATACATGCAGGCAAAATGCGTGTGTGCCTATTTGGGAGTTTGTGTCTGTGTCTGTATGTATTCATGTATACACTTCTATTAATAAATACATGCTTATAATATATACATACACTCATGCGCATACATATATTTATAAGTATATGCGTGTGTCTGTTTATGTGTAACTTTTCCTCTGCGTCTTTTTGTGTGGTGCGCGTGTATAAATTAAATTCGTAGGAGATTAGAAATGTAAACATTCAAATGCTAAGCGGACGTGTTGCATGTGTATATACATACACACTATTTGTCACCACATATACACACTATTTATAATGTTAGATATATACCTTTTGTCAGGTATACACACGTATAAGACAGATTCAGTACTAATACAGTAATACCATATTACAGGATTCGATACGCAGCTACACACACATACACACACATGCACACACATACACGCACACACACACATACAACACACACTCATGGAAGGGCGTACACACATTACATGCACACAAAAGCACATACAAATGGACACATATATACACGTGTGTAAACACGAGTACCTATGTACTCCGAACTATGATTAAAGCTCTACGCAGTTTTGTTTCCTCAAAATGGCAATCAAATATCCTTCAGCTAGTAACCCAAAGTATGTGAAAATCAATGATATATTTGAAAAATTTCGACATAGTTATACTGTACCTGGAAAATATTTTAAGTTGCTATCACAATTAGAAAGCTTTTCGCTGTCGATCTCCTTGTTCAGCAATCAACTCCGTTAATCTAGAGTCGATCGCTCATCTTTTTACTTGGAGTTAGGGAAAGGTCCTTCTACAATCCACCTATTTTCTAGAAATAACACCATAATATTCTTCTGCTAGCAACCCACTGTCTTTGAATATGAAGGATATACTGAAGCATTTCAACGTATCATTCAACGACGGTAGTGGTTGAATATATTCTTAAGTCCACCATTTCGTCAATGGTAGCAGCTTCTAAGCTTCACCAGTAATTCAGTTCTCAACTAAATTGCAAAGTGTTAACAGTTTTAAATAGGACACCTCCTCAGCTACACCTTGTTTGACACTTGGTTCAGTAGAAAAAAAAGTTACGCCAAAATATCTGCGACCTCAATGGGGGCAGTAAAGCACCTATTCACCATCAATTAACATAAATGTTTTAATTTTAGATTAAAAGAATTTCTTTGTTAGGCTTAAATGATAGAAAACTGCATGAGCAATTCAGAATCACTAGTTGCATTGAACAAAATTTAGTAGAAGAGTTATGAGGTAAAATGTTACGAAATTTCATGTCAGTGAGTAAGAGAGTAGCACTTCAGCTATAAGAATAAAGAATATATTTCTAAAATCAACATTTACTTTCCAAGGCGGTGAGCTGGCAGAAACGTTAACGCGCTTGTTGAAATGCTTAGCAGTATTTCGTCTGTCTTTACATTTTTGAGTTCAAATTTCGCCGAGGTCGACTGTGACGTACAGATTATTTAATTCTTTTTTTTTTAACTAAACATTTTCAAACTTCCGAAACTGGTAGAATATATCACATAGAACAGGGTTCATTCGTAACGTTTTTGACGAATAACACTACTTATTTTCGGAGAATTTGGCTAATTTACTACCTTAAATACCAAAAAAGTGACTAATTAGTCAAACTTACAAATTAGCTGAGCAGTTTTGTACAATAAATTTAAAAGGTGAGAACTGTAAACAGTGATAAATTAGAAGAACTGGCTTTCTTTGCTGCAATATTTTAAGTAAAAGTCTCTTATTCTTTATTAGAAGTAATAGGTTGTCCTATACTTTTACAGGTGTTATAACTTGTCCTGTACTTTTCCAGGTTTATAATCTAAAGAATATGGCTTTTCATGCTCGCATTTTTCCATGTAATATATACTGTACCTGGAAAAATATATGAAGTAGGTGTCACGTTTGGAAAGCCTTAGGCCATCGTTCTCGTTGGTCAGATGAAAATAGCGATCTTCACCACTGTTACTATAGAATCGATAAAGCAGCTAGGAGATCTGTCTTGTTAATTAGTACGAGTAATATTGGCAAGAACGAGTCAAATCACAATTGCTAATCTCAACGTATTTACAGAAATGACAGAAAGAAAAGAGAAAAAATAATCATAACAAAATTTAAGGAAGAAATGAAATCTAATGAAATGAAGGTAGAAAATAATTAAATAATAAAATGAAGTGAAAATCAGAGAAAAGAATATATGAATAAAAACTATATGAATAAAAAATGGAAAAGTAAGAACGACAGAAGGCAAAATGCATAAATAAATCAACAAGATATACAGTAAGATATTGAAGAAGCAAAGGAAGAATAAAGGAAGAGAAATGAATGAATTAATGAAGGAAACTAATGAAAGATGTGGAAGGAAAGAAAAATCCAAGCAAAACCAAATAAGAAAAATATCAGACGAATAAAATAAAAGAAACATATATATTTGGAAATGAAAAATAAAGAATGTTTGCAATGTCTTCGTGAATAGAATGTGAATTGTATGGTAATATAAAATGGATCCTCGCCGGTTTCGACGATGGATGTTACAATAGCCGAACACCGAATCTATTACAAGATCTAATGGTGAGCCTCCACGACAGGCATGTTTCTTTAACTTCATTTTCAGGGTCAGTTGGTTTTTATAATATATGACAAAAATAAAATTCAAGTGTGTAGAACAAATAATATATTTGGAAGGTCGTTGTGTAGTAGTAAGTTAGAGAAAGAATCCGGTTAAAACAATATTTATAAAAATGAAAAATGTCTTCACCCCAAACGTCACTGCAACTAAAATTGGGGCTAGTAGACTGTTAGATTATATATTAGCGTCAGACGGAGAGGTAATACCGAGAGGTCAATGACGGACGCTCGACTGCTAGTGATAGCAGCGACTCATGTCCCCGCCAAGAATATATATAAAAATCAGTGCCAAAAGAAGGAAGGGTGAAATCACGTGACCTGGTGTTGTCGGCGCCTGGAAAATGGCGAAGATTTATCTCCCCACTTGCGATATGAATAAGTGTGCATTTTGCACCAAAAGCCAATATGATATTTTCTCTCGTGCTATAGTTTGTTCTAACAGAACAACTGCCAAGTATTCCGTCACTGTTACATTATACCAATTGTCCTCTATGGGTCAGAAAACAGAGACAATAATCATTAACATGAAGAAACTGATAGAAAGCCTTTGATGTGGACCTGTCGCAGATTCGGAAGGACAAGCTGGAAATACAGTTAAGTACTAGAAAACTGTGCATCCAAGGGCACATATTGTTGAGCAGGGAAGTCCACAAGTCTGTCATATTTTGGACGTGCAATGTGTTACGAGCCAAAAGAAATAAGCTGTGGTAAAACGCATCTCATAAACGGAACAGCGATCACACCTGTTCAATGTCGAGGATTCAGATTCCATAGAGAGTATCATAAACGTATCATCAGCTGCAGTTTTGCATGTAGCAGCTGTGGACAGAATATTTATATCTCGACTAGTGGAACATGTCTCCTCCATAAAGTACAAAAGATCAGATGCTCCACAGCCCAATCCCCTACAGTATATGCGCGTAAGTTTGTATTTGCGTGTATGTATATGCATAAACGTATTAAACAAGTGCGTTCATCAATCGCAATATAGTATGCGTTTCTAGCATGCAGTAAAATACGTCTCATTGTCTTAGAGGATTTCGCTCGCGTGAGCAGACTTATACAGTCATAGCCATGCAATCTCATATACTGAGACCTGAAGAAAAAATACCATGTGACAGTAAGAGCTGTGGTGTTCATTTGTTGCAAGTTGAAGTAAAGGATCTTGCCTGCAATACCCCCCCCCACTACTCCAAGAATCGAACTCACCGTCTCATGATCATGATGCTAACTCTAAAACCACTAAGTCACGTTCTTTTACTACGTGTGTATTTGTGCGTGTGCGTGTGTGCATATATATGTGTAAGCGTGTGTATGTATGTACGTATGTATGTATCATCTATCTATCTTTCTTTCTATCTATCTCTGTATGTATCGTTATATCTATCTGTTTATCTGGCTGTCTGACTGTTTGTCTGTCTATCTCTGTCTCTCTATTTGTCTGTCTATCTATCTATTTATCTATTTAGCTAGCTATCTTTCTATCTCTCTCTCTCTCTCTCTCTCTCTCTCTCTCTATCTATCTATCTATCTATCTATTTATCTATCTGTTTAAGTATGTACGCGTGTATGTGTATAAGTATTGTAAGATGAACATCTGAATTTTGTATGCATGCGTGTCTAGTGTACCAACTCCAAGCGAAATACTTATGTTTGTTCATCCTAAAAGAAAAACCAAGCTCTGAGGTATGAGAGGATTTCAGGAAAAAGATTTAATGGAATGGATATATACAGATGAACGTTTTTAACTTTACTCAATAGGTTATATTCACGAAGACGTATTGGAATATAGTATATACAATGAGAAGATGGATGTAGATGGTTGCTCTGTTTATGAGGCTGTATACTTAACTAGCAGAATAATAGAAAACTGTGTTTGGAAAAGATAGGAGAGGTTTATATGTGCAGCAATGAAGATAAATCGCGGAATGTATTGAAGTAGTAAAGGATTATAAACAAAGATACCTGAGAAGAGGAAGAACTAGAAAAAAATTGAATGTATTTATTTTTTGTTTTACAGGTAAACAGAATACGCAACTCGAGAAGAAAAATCGGATAAGCTGAAATGTAGAATAGTAAAGTAAGAAATAAGAACACTGGCTATAGGTGTGCAAGAACAAATAATTTTAATACATTTTTTTAAAAAATGAGACAAATGTTTGCCAGGAATTGGATGTCGAATGAATTGTCAACAATATTATGTGAATAGAGCAAGATGGTAGAAAATAACTACTAAAGTTTACACGAAGAGAATTTTTGTTTCTATTCTTTACCAAAAAAAGCTACTCTGAAGAACCAACAGGGATTGTGATATTCAATGCCGATAGACATGGTGCCATTATTGACTAGTTTTGCGATTGAAAATTTCTGTTGTAAGATCATGTGAGATTCCTATTTCGAATCTGATATTGCAAGAGAAGCATAATGACTAGATGGGCTCCTAAGAGAAAGGGAGTGAAAGAGGGAGAAACAGAAAGAGTGAGAGAGAGAAACTTTAAAAATCAGAAATTTTTTTAATGCTATATGACAGATAAAATTGTAGGAAAAACTGGAAACAAAATACTGGAAATTATGTATACAAAATGCAGTAGAAGAAATCTTCAGATTTGTTCTTCTTGATAAACGTTCCATTTGTAAAAGCAGAGTGTACAGAAGACCAAACTTTAATGGCAACTAAAGAAAACGATAAATTATAGGCTACAGGAAAACATCATTAGAAGCTGCCTCACTTCACTTAGCAGTGGGTAATGATGGAACGTTTTTCTGCCGCACCTTGTACTTTATCATTTTAATAAAGATTTCTCTATGGGATTTCATGCATAATATCATTGATTTTATAGGGACGTCGGCAACAACACTACAATAGATATTCAAGCGAACATATAGTATTCAAATTGAAACACGCTCTCCTTAGTTTCAGATATTAAATTTCTGCTTACTGCAATACACTTTTTTAAATATCCTTACAGGATAAAGGGAGCTATTTGTTATCTGTAAATTTCGACAATTAAACTCTAGCCAATCAAAGAAGGAATCTTACGTTGATGCACAACTCGTTAGAGAAAGCTTAGTGAATATCTCCCAACGAATATCCTATCGCTTCTAAAAACAAAAAGAAACAAGAATGGTCGTTGTAAGAACTAACAAGAATTTGAAAATGTGGCTCAAGTTATCTAGCTATAGAGAAAGATGGAATGGTTCCCGTTGGAAATACGAGGTGATCATCATCGACCTGCTCTATCTGGATTAAGCTGATTACAAACAAAACTATGAGATTGTTGACATAACAGACATGGAATGTTGTTTTATGGCAAAGGCAACGAACTTGGAACGTTTTTTTTTTTTACAACGAATTCTAACCATCTTCAGATTGAATTGACTGATCGCCTAATTTTATTGATCAATATGAAAATAATTATGACGTGATTAAATAAAAGGAGTCAATCATTTCTAATTGAATCTAGAATACATGCTTTAATGTTGTTGGTGTTTAATCCTTGGTGAAACATGATTGACCAGAACTATGATTAAACACGCCCTATCATAACAATTCCTTCGTTTTCTTCGTGATTGTATATTCTTTTATTCATTTGTTATAATTCTTTCAGTCATTTTACCGCGACCAGGCTGGAGCGCCGACTTGGAGGGTCTTTAATCGAACAAGTCGACCCAGGACTTATTTTTTTAAGCCTAGAACATATCTTATCTGTCTGTTTGCTGAACAGCTATATTGCGGGGACGTAAACACCCCAACACTGGTTATCAAGTGGTGATAGAGGACAAACACAAAGACGAACACACACACACACACACACATACACACACACACACACACACACACACACACAAACACAAACACCCATACACAGATATATACATGACGGGTTTCTTTCAGTTTATGTCTACCATTTCAACCCACAAGGCCTGGTGAGGCCGGAGCTAAAGTAGAATTCCCTTGCTCAAGCTGCCACGCAGTAGAACTGAACTTAGAACCATGTGGTTGGGAAGCAAGCTTCTTACAACGCAACCACGCTTGCGCCTATATAGAAGTATATTATTCCTACTTGTCCTTCCATGTTTAAGACGGTAGCATGTGATTTGAAAGAGACTTGACTTCTATTTTTTGTAGGCTGAGTAGTCGTGTACAAGCACCTCCCTTTTGCTCAATAATAGTGAAATAAGTATTAATAGTAGCAGAGTGGATATGGAGGTGCTATCAGTGATCGTCCATACAGAACTGAATAGGAGCCCATCTTGTTTTGTTTTGTTTTGTTTTTTGATTCCACACTTACTATGGCTAAGCAGAATTATGAAGAAAAGACGGCCAAGACAAACAGTGTCAATGATATAATGGAGGAACTATGTTATTCAATTTTTACTTCATTTGTAAGCGAGCGTCTGAAATTTCATTGAAACTTTGTCGCCATTTTAGCATACCAAATGAAGACTTAGTGAATCTGCGCTGTCCGAATTGAACTTCACGGGAAAAACGCATAAAATCTACATTCCAAGATAACATAACATTCTACAACTTTCAATATGGCTCTTTTCAACTGAATAATCCATCAATGGTTTATCAGAATATATATTTGGAGGCTTTCTGAAGCGCCGAACATGGAATACGTAAAATAGCACATACCTTTTCTCTAATAATCCATTCTCTAATAATCCATCAAATCGGCTTCCAGTCACTCAGTGTAATTACTATGAAATATTTTCTCACCCCTGTGAATCTAATAGTGAAGATACCACTGTTTTAGGCAGAATAATTTCCGAATTCATTACAGTAGTTTGAGAAGAAAGATTCTCAATAATAAGGCAAATATATTTAGTTAACTCTATACTCAATGTTATGACTCATGTAACGAAAAATAGCTTTTCAGAAGTATATTCATGATTTCTGCCTACTTTCGCTGAAACTTTAGAGAATTAATGGCTTCGAATACGAGCTGGTAAGATTAAGAAAAGCTTAGAAATTTAAACGATAGTTTTGTCGCGACAAACAAACTTTTACGAGATGCACGTCGAATGTAACATGACTCGCCATTAAAAGCTGGCTGCGCCACTAAAAATAATTCAAGGTAACTTTTCGTTAGGCGTGCCATTCAGAAAATTCTGACGAATCGCACGTGTCTCACGGGTGGTAGTCTGCGCATGACTGGTTTAGTCGATGCAATTATACTAAATATTTTATTGCTATGTTTATGACTTCGGATAGATGAATGAAATGCCGATGTTTATTGGGACTGTTATAAGTCAGAATAAAACAATGGGCTGCCAGAAATGTTAGCACGCCGGACAAAATACTTACTGGCATTTCTTTTTGTTTTACGTTCCGGATTAAAGTTTTGTCAAGTTCTACTTGATATATAATCTTTTCGTATTTGATAAAGAACCAGTTGAGAGAAATATTGGGATCGATGTAATCGACATCTCCCCTCCCCCAAATTCCAGGCTTTGTGTCTTTAGTACAACCGATTATTGTTGTTGTTGTTGTTCTTCTTCTTCTTCTTCTTCTTCTTCTTATTATTATTATTATTATTATTATTATTATTATTATTATTATTATTATCATTATTATTATTATTATTGTTATTATTATTATTATTATTATTATTATTATTATTATTATTATTATTATTATTATTTTATGCTTGACTTCTGCTTTGCATTTGTACAAGTTTGCTCGAAGTCTCACGCAGAGACCTCAAGAGAAAACAAGTTAGACGTTCATGTTGGTGTTATACTTAGGGTGCCATATTTTTGGTTTTGTGCATAGTGTTGTTCTAGAGAATGTTTAAGAAAGCATCAGAAAATTGTGTATCTTTTAAAATTTGAGATTACATAGAAAGTATTTTCGTAGGGTATGGGCAGTTCCCATGAGCACTATCTTTTGAATTTCTGCCATTTTGGGGTTTCCTGGTATCTGAGCTAGGTAGCAACCAGCCCCTTTTGCTATCATTACTAGGGCACCTATGACAACAGATATTGTTTTAATCTTTAGGTTCCACATTTTGCTAATTTCTATTTCAAGATCATTATAGTTGCTCAGTTTTTGGTAAGTCTTGACAGATAATGGTTGGTGTTGACATTATTATTATTATTATTATTATTATTATTATTATTATTATTATTATTATTATTATTATTATTAAATTCTGTCGAGTCGGCTTTTAAGCTTTTGTCGACATTTATCCTTTTATCATTTCATCGACAAATTAAGTACCAGTCAAAAACGGGGGTCCTTATTAATTATAATTTATTACTGATATAATAATAATAATAATAATAATAATAATAATAATAATAATAATAATAATAATAATAATAATAATA
>NC_068985.1:116137112-116138208 GCF_001194135.2 Octopus bimaculoides
GAAAAACTTTCAAAATACAAAGACCTGGAAATAGAGATAACTCGAATGTGGAATCTAAAAACAGAAACAATTCCTATCATAGTAGGTGCCTTAGGTATAATAAAAAAATATTCAGACAAATACATAACAAAAACACCAGGACTTACAAATATATATAACATACAGAAAATTGCACTACTGGGTACTGCACACATTCTACGCAAAACACTTTCAATACAGTAAACATAAGAGCACCACAGCAAACCACAGCACATACCCAAGGCGCACAGAGCTGCGCTCGGTAGTGAAGTGAAAGCACGTTATAAAAATAAAACTACTGAATAATAATAATAATAATAATAACAATAATAATAATGATAATAATAATAATAATATATCATGCGAATAGTAAATATTTCTAACAATAGCGAAAGTAAAAACAAAAAAAAACAGTTTGGCGGGAGAAAATTAAGGTTGACATCAATCGTAAAAATTGCGTGGTACTTATTTTATGGCACTAAAAAAAAAACCTCAACTCGACCTTGGCATGATTAAACCTCAATGAAATCAGAAAACTAAATACAATAATAATATATTGTAGTCTGGAGATTTAACAATTTAATCATTCACAGCTATTGAAAATAAATTAATAAGGAATGACGTAGAGCAGACGTGCTTGGCTTTGAACTGGCACGTGGCTCGGTGCTAAATGAGGATGATTATTACCAACATTGCTCTTTTGTAGTTGAGTAAATGAAAGGCGAGTCATGTCTTTCAAGTTTATTAAATTCAAGCATCTGGTTGCGTGAGTGGGAGTAGTATTGCAAAAAAAAATTTTTTTAAGTGTTTCACACTTATTTCATAGGCGGAGGTACGGCCTCGTGGTTAGATCACCTTCAAAATAATGCAGCCGCTGCGTTATTTCGAGTTCAGTTTCACAGCACGGCATCTTCGGCATTGGTTGGGGCAAATGTCTTCTACTATAGTCCAGTCTGACTAATTGACTTGTGAGTTTATTTCGTACACGTCAAAATGCTAGAAGTACTTCGTGTATACATACATACATACATACATATAGATAGATATACATATACATATATATGCATATATATATATA
>NC_068985.1:116142682-116146725 GCF_001194135.2 Octopus bimaculoides
ATGATGATGATGATGATGACGACGACGACGATGATGATGATGATGATGATGATGATGATGACGACGATGGCGATGACGATGATGATGATGATGATGATGATGATGGTGATGATGATGACGATGATGATGATGATGATGATGATTTTAAGGGCAATGACAATGATGATGGCGACGATGATGATGATGGTCACGACGATGGTGCTGATGGCGACGATGATGACGGTTCTTATGTTTATGATAATGGTGATCATGATGATCAATCATGATGATCATCATGCAACGGGCCATGGCGACGATGGGAACGCGGGTGGTGATTATCGAAGATGATTATATACATGATCATAATCATCCGCATGATGACGTTGCTGGTGTCGGCACTGACGATGATGATGACGACGACGAAGCCGACAAGAATATCGACAACAGCGACGATGATCGCGTGACCTTAGTTAACTCGTCTCCCTATCGATTCATACTCGTGTGTATAAGCTACATGAAACAAACACATTCAGCTCGCGACCAAGTCGACATGTCCACACATTTACACATCAAAAGTTTCTCCTACCTATTGTCATCTATTTACGCAGCCAACATTTCTTGTTTTATTTTATTTTTTTTTTTTTTACATTCAACATCATCCGTGTTCTCTTCTTCTTTCTCATCGCCCCATCATCCTTGTTATTATTGCTGTTGTTGTTTTCGTTTTAGTTATTATTTTAATCTCTTTTTCATTTGTTTTTTTCTCCCTCATTGAAACCATCAAAACAAACGGAACATGAACAGTTCATAAATATAATACAATCAAGCGGAACAGAATTTTATGTTTAGTGTGAAATAAATATAATAGAAATAAGAAGAAAGAAGACATGAAGAGAAAATATCTATCATAGATAGGTAAAGAAGAATTGGGTAAAATAAGTGAATGAAAAATATAGAAAATAGAAAGGAAGAAAGAAAGAAAGAAAGACGTAACGTAGGATCGATAAAGCCAAAGGTAGTACATAGAAACGAAAACAGATAAAAGAAATAGGTGAAAAAAAGAGAGAAGAATAACAGAGAGATCAAAATAAATTGTTATGGATGTTATTGTTCTCGTTGTTGTAGTATTCATTGTTGTTGTTAACATTTTTTCTTGTTATTTATATTATTTGTGTTGAAAAAAATAAGCAGTAAGAGTGGCGGATTAGCGGAATTGTTAGAGTGCTCGGCAATATTGCTTTTATGACATTTGTTTTTCGGTTGCTCACGTTCTAAGATCAGATCCCACCGAGTGCAGATTTGTTTTTCATTCCTTCTGTTACTCGAAAGTAATGTAGCCGTGTAAGGAGTTGCATTGATGATTTGTAAAAATCCGTGGACAAAATACCTAATGTTATTATTGTTTTCCAGCCCTGATTGCACTGCTAGGCGTAACAAAATTTTCTGCATGAATTAGACTAGATGTTCTTCCATAAAATATATGAGAATGAATGCAACAGGAAACAACATTTTTGTAATTTCCCAAGAAAATTCGTAATATACGTATGACAATTGTGAAGGAAGTCACCACGGATCAAACAACTGCCTATTGAATTATTAAAGAACGATAGACAGAATCACTTGAACAGAAGATCATTGAGTTATATATTTATTTTTTCGTACGTTCGTAGTTTAAATTCGCAGCGTTTTTAAGAATCACTTCTACAAATTCAACAAAATATGTATGAGTGAGGTATTGGATTCGGCCTGGCTTACTAATAAAGAATAATTATTACGGATGGGGCGTGGAAAAAATAGCAGATCTTAGGACATCAGGTATTGCAGTATTTACGTCGGCCGGCCTAAGTCATCGAGCTTTCAGAATCGTTAGCATCCCGAGAAAAAGGTTTTGTGGGATTACGTCCATGTTTACATTCTCAGTTCAAATTCCGCTGATGTCGACTTTGCTTTTTATTTTTTAGGAGTTTATAAAATACATTACAGCTGTGAAATGGGGTTGATGCAATCGACAGAGTCCATCTACCAAAACTGTTGGTCTTGTACCAAACTTTAAAGCCAATATTTACTTAGGTTACTTTGCCTTCTGAGTTCCATGACGGTTTGATCCACTTACAACTTCGTAATACCTCGTAAGTGTAAAAAATGTTTTGGTGAGTTATATTTTCATTAGAAGGAGGGAAGAATCCCCCGTTTTGGTCAAATGTTTTTTTTTTTCTGAGAGATATAAATATTACGATTTATAATGTACAGATCGGCAGCAATTAACTTTACCTTTGGCCTATTCTGACCCGAAATAGTAGCACTCGCCAAGGTCCCAGATGTATGATAACTGACTATATAGACATGTGAAGACTGGAACGGCGAACTCAGCAGAAGAAACGTTCATGGTGCAACGGATAGAAAGGCGGATGCGGCAATGCATTGTAAATAGCAGAGGGAGAGATTAGGCAATTATGACATTTTGGCCATCCACTGCATCTGTCTCCTCTATTCATCTCGAAATCGATTTGCCACTAGATTGAAGATACACACATGCGGGAGATTATGCATGACGATTCGCTTATTTTTCTGTCTGTGGGCTACTGACACTTTCCATGATACCTAGCAAAATGTTTTCATCGAATAATAATAAAAATAATAATAATAATAATAATAATAATAATAATAATAATAATAATAATAATAATAATAATAATAATAATAATAATACCAAACAGCATGAACGTATGACAGCGTGCTGCTGGGAAGATAGATCAAATCTGAAGCTATCACGAAGCAAAAATTAAGAATCCCCAAAAACAATGAAAGAAAACTATGACTAAATGTAAGCTATCTCAGGAAACAGAAAGAATTAGGTTCTATGGAGTAAATATATACAGAAAATAGCTTCCCCCAGATAAACCGTTATAGCAACATTTGCGTAAAAATGTAAACACATTTCTATACGTAAACTGCAAACCTGTGAGTAAAATTTTAAATTTTACATTTTAATTACATATAAATCCATATTTATACAAGACCTCTGTATAAATGCACATTGCTATTTCTTCTTGGTGTCTCGCTGATACATGAATAGTAATAATAATAATAATAATAATAGTCATAACTACGAAAGAAACATTAACACATATCAATGGGAGGTGTTCAGTTAAAAAAGTAAACGTAAAAACGGAACGCATAACAAAATCAATCAAAAGAGAAAGAACAGCGGACAGATAATCATAAATATTATAAAGTTGTTGACTGATGATAAATGTATAATAATTATAAATATAGTTATAACTACGAAAGAAACATCAACACATGTCCATTGGCGGTGTTCAGTTAAAAAAGTAAACGCTGAAAAAAGGGAACCCGTAACAAAATCAATCAAAAGAGAAAGAACAGCGGACCGATAATCATAAATAGTATGAAATAGCTAATTTATGATTTACACACACTACTACGCAACACCTCACCAAAAGACATACAAGAATATACTCATACTGCAACTACTCAGCCAAACGAACAAACCCCACAGAGAAAAACTAAGATGCAGTATGGGAAAAAGAGTAAGAGGAGAAGTAGTGAGTGAGAAGCAGCCAGATCTATTATTAACTAGTGCATTAATGAGTAAAGTGTTAAGAAAAATGACGAATAGGAAAGGCCAAGGGCCAGACTTATTTCAAGGGTACTGGCTAAAGAAATTTATTAGTTTACATGAGAGGCTGAGGGGACAACTTCAAGATTGCTTTAATGGAGGAATAATACCGGATTGGATGACTAGAAGCAGGACAATACCCATCATGAAAGATAAGAGCAACGTTAATACTGCTAGCAACTATAGACCAATCACTTGCATACTATTAGTGTGGAAGGTGTTAACATATTATACATAGACAAAGCAGTTCTATATGAAGTAGAAGCTAGAAAGAAAAATCTAGCTATAGCATGGATAGATAATAGGAAAGCATATGACATGATAAGTGAACGTTTGAGTATATTCAGTATAGCACATAACATAAAAGAATCAATTAGCTGTAGCATGAAGAAATGGAAAGTAGATCTCTACTCAGGTGACACAG
>NC_068985.1:116146751-116157136 GCF_001194135.2 Octopus bimaculoides
GAAAAATCTAGCTATAGCATGGATAGATAATAGGAAAGCATATGACATGATAAGTGAACGTTTGAGTATATTCAGTATAGCACATAACATAAAAGAATCAATTAGCTGTAGCATGAAGAAATGGAAAGTAGATCTCTACTCAGGTGACACAGTCCTAGGGAAAGCTAATATCAAGAGAGGAATTTTCAAGGGGGACTCGTTGCTTCGTTTATCCCCCTCAGTTTAGTAATAAGGAAGACAAAGGGAGGATATCAGTTCAGAAATTGTAAGGGAAAAATTAACCAGTTGCTCTACATGGATGATATGAAGCTTTTTAGTAAGAATGAAAAATTAAAGATTCCTTAATACCGACTGTAAGACTCTTCAGCAAAGATATAAGCATGGAATGTGTCATAGATAAGAGTGCAATATTAGTCATGAGAAGGGGGCGCGTATTCAGCATCGAAGGCATCCGTTACCAGATGGCCAGACATTAAAATCATTGAAAGGAAGAGAGAAGATCGATCGTATTTCAAGAAGCTAGAGAAGATCGATCGTATTTCAATCTAATTGTCATTGTAAATGACCGAGGCTTTCCTTTCTCTGTCTCTATCGCTTCGCTCCTTTCCTCTACGGTTAAGAGTGTGAAGGTGCGTGGCTCAGTGGTTAGGGGTATTTGGCCCACGATCGTAAAGTCATGAGTACGATTCCCGGCGATGCGTTGCGTTTCTGAGCAAGGTACTCTATTTCACCTTGCTGCAGTCCACTTAGCTGGCAAAAATGAGTTGTTGCTGCAATTCAAAGGGGCCATCCATGTCATATTCTGTATGAAGCTGAACCTCCATGAGAATTAACTTATGGTATGAAGGTCTTTAGAGTACCCACCCATTGCGCATTAATTTTACGAGCAGATTGTTCAATGATCAGATAAAGAGGAACGTCATCGTCGTAACCGGTGGAGTGCCATTTTTTTAAAAAAGAGTGAAAGAAAAGGAAATGTTTCATATCGTAAGGCAAAAATGTTATGTGTTTAGTATAAGCAGCGAAAACTAAGACGAAATAATTGTATTCCGATTTAAAGTGTGAAGATGAACGTTGTCGTCAATGAAGAGAGTAGGAGTGATACCAATAGTAACTGGAGCACTTGGAAGCATCATCACTCAAATTCCAGCATGGCTGAAAGAATTTGGCCCAAGTGTTAAGGTAGGGCACTAACGAAAATCGGTATTGCTTGGAACTGCAAGACTCTTTCGCAGGTTTCTTGAAGCATGACCAGTAAAGAAATGTCACCGTAGTATGATGGCTGTCGACAGATGACACTTTCCTTCATACCCGGCAAAATAAACTATCAGTTTTAATATAATAATAATTACAACAACAATAACAACAACAACAACAACAACATCAATAATAATAATAATAACAATAATAATAATGATAATAATAATAATAATAATAATAATAATACTAATAATAATAATAATAATAACAACAACAACAACAATAATAATAATAATAATAATAATAATAATAATAATAATAACAACAACAACAATAATAATAATAATAATAATAATAATAATTATAATAATAATAATAATAATAATAATAATACATCCCTCACTGTCTGCTAAATGAAGCAGATTACTTAGTCCTCAAATGTGACGAAACAAATAAAATCCAAAACCATCAACCAATAGCATTTCTTATAACAATATATAAAATACGAACATCTATCATTACTGAATACGCACATATAACTTCCTGATGGATATTCATTGACAAACAAAAATGCGCTACATATAACTCTTACGGGGTAAATATCAGCTTTTTATCAATAAAATGATTCTAGAGGACTACCATAAAAAACGTTATAATCTTTCCATTGCTTGGATTGATTACAGTAAAACGTTTAATAGCTTTTCCTATAATTGAATTGAGAAATTCTTGGCAATCTATAAAATCTGTCTGATTATTGGTAATTTTCTATGAAACTGTCAGCATATCTGCAAAACAATTCTAACATAGAATCCAGACAGATACTGTAAAGTCCAATGAATGATGCATTTTTCAAGGTGTTTCCCTATCACCAACTTTTGCATAAATCATATTACCTTAAGGAAGCTCTTAAATGTCGCAAGGTATTGATCTATAATAATAAACACGAAATTCTCTGTCAATCCAGGACCCATGTATCTCAGTCTACATTCCCTCTACATAGACATATACCTTTTTGGAATCAGGATGATCCCCGGATTGAAAAATCGGCCCTTCATTTGGTTCTTGAACATCCAGCATTGGGATCAGGTCTGGGTGAGGATTTGTTATACACTAACAGCCGAGAATTAAAATTTTAAAGAGTCCCCAAAGTTTGTTAACTTAGTTTTTCATTTAAACTGAATTTGAAGTGTTACCATATTGGTAGGCTACCAATTAATGCTTTATTATCATTGTACTATTAGTTTTGGGCCGCAGGCACAATTTTCTCTTCGCAGGAGCTAGTTTATACGTCCGCAGGGAGTGCGGATTTTAAGTTAGTATTTGACAGATCAATCCACCGTTTTCTTTACACGAACGATCTAAAGTTTTAAATTCAATGTTCGAATGCCAGGAAACACAAAATATATCAGAACTACACAAGATCATTCTCATGAGTACGGCCCAGATTCTGAGAGAAACACTGTCTGGAAGAAACTTTTAGTGAAATCTTAATTGTCAGTATTTAGTCTCCTTCCTTTCAATAATACCATTTCTACGAATGAACAACATCCAGGTTAGACCATCTAGCATGCTCTTCCTTGAAGCCTCTCGCTAACTCTTAGAACAGAAACAAGGAAAATAATAGCAACAACAATAATAATAATAATAATGGTCTTAAATTGTGCCACAAGGTCAGCAAGTACGGGAGAAGGGGTATGCCGATCACATAGGCCCCAGTGCTCAATGGGTACTTATTTTATGGCCCTCGATAGAATGAATGATGAAGTTGGATTAGGCGGAATTTGAACTGAGAACGTTCGGACGGACGGAATACTCCTAAGTATCTTTCCAGGCGTGCTGGCGATTCTGCGAGTTCTGCCAACTCTTTTCATATGTTCAAGGTTGATAAAATAAATTTATGAGTCAGGTGTTGGTGTCGATTGCATTGACTGACGGATCTCTTCTTAAAGTTACTGACCTTATGCCAAAATTAGAAATAATTATTTGCATTTCACTATAGTTTCGAAACACACTAACATACCAATGTGTTCATCTCGGAGATTTCCTCTCTGCATTTTCTGTTTTTATATCAAATGCGTTAATAATCATGTGATGGAAGAAGACTTTCGGCAGATTTTGGAAACATATCTGAAAGTCTTCCCTTAAATGTGTACGTCTTCTACATATATTCAGATCTCTATTTTAAAATATTTCCAGCTTTTCTTTCATTTGCTGCAGATTAAAAAAAAACGTATTTAATATGCAATCCGATTTGCAATTGGAAAAACATTGCTTTCATTTGAATGATTTCAAAGCGTTTATCTTACACATGTTTCTATAGTCCATTAAATTCCGCTTATAGGTCTCACAAATATAATTCATAATTCTTACACGTTTTCATCTTGTCAGATAATCATGGCTTGATATCAGCTTTCATCTCAACAGCTGAACTCCCACTCAAGTCACCAAACATTTGTTATTTATCTCCTCTTGATAAATATTTTGAGAAGTATAATTTTCCTCAGATCATTGAAATTACACAAGAATTTATTCGGTGTGCTTCAATACATCTCACTCACCAGATACGCACTTTTCAAGCACAGTGCACCAGATACGCAGTTTCAAGTACAGTACAGCTCTACAGTAAGGTTCTTGGGGGGAAAAAAATAAAAGTTTGGGGGAGCAGAAGTGAAATACAGGTGTGGTTGTGAGGTAAAGAGTTTAGGTGCAGGTTTGGCTGCGTGGTTAGAAGCTTACTTCCAAACTGCATGGCTCTGTGTTCAGTCCCACTGCGTGGAACCTTTGGCAAGTGTCTTCTACTATAGAACAGTCTAAGAATAAATCTTTATGATATTTTCAATGACTTCTTTACTTACCGGTATTATGAATTCTTTATAGATCTCATATAATAGTCTTTTCTTTCTAATATGAACGGGATCTAAGGCAGCGACCTGATAATATCGTTAGCACGCCAGGCAAAGTAACACATTTCCTCTGTCTTTACATTCTGTGTTCAAATTCCACCGAAATCGATTCATCATGTCGGGGTCGACAAATAACGTACCAGTTTTTCTCTGTGGTCGGTGTAGTGGATTTACCCACCTCACTCGCCGAAATTACTAGCATTGTGCCAAAATATGAAACCAGTATTAACGAGATCTTATATTGCATCTCATTGATTATCATCACTGACACATGTTGCAATGAATCTTTTAATTTGGGTGATTTCATTTTTTTCGTCTTTCGGCTGCTTAGTGAAGTCAAGACCGTTAATTTTCTTTTAGCCATTTCGAGGAATTCATCCTATTTACAGGTTTCGTGGCATCATTACTGATACTCTTTTCATATCACAAGGTCAAAGATGTTTCTATATTAGCAAGCAAATATTTGAATACAAATGTTTAATACTTGTATACTTAGCATAAACGTCTGCCATTATGCCTTATCTTAAATCATTTATCTTTCAATTGTTTCAGTCACTTGATTGTGCTCATGCTGGGGCACCACTTGGACGGCTTTTAGTTGAATGAAGTGACACAAGCACTTATGTTTGTTTTGTTTTTTATAAGCTTAATACTTATTCTATATGTCTCCTTCGCCGAAACGCTAGATAACGGAGACAAACACACCAGCACAGGTTGTCAAGCGGTGGTGGGGGACAAACACAAACAAAAAGATATACAAAAAGATATACTCATATATATATATATATGATTGACCGTTGACTGAACACTATTCAATTTTTTTTCTCCGTGTTTTTCTCCTTGTCTCCGTATTCTTTCTGTTGAAGAGCGTAGCTCGAAACGTCAAAGACTTTCCGTATTCCCGAGCGTCATACTAATATATACTTTTGTTATTTACACCACCTGTCCTCGTCTGTTGTTATTATTTGTATATTCTCCCATTTCTATATATATATACATACACACACATACACATATATATAATATACGATAGGCTTCTTTCAGTTTCTGTCTACTATTTCCACTAAGAGTTTGCTCGGCCCAGATCTAGCGTACAATATATTCTACCAAGATGCCACGCAGTGGGGCTGAAACCGGGTCTGTGTAGTTGGGAAGCAAGCTTTTTACCACACAGCCACGCCTGCGCCATTTAAACGCACCTAGTTAAACGCCTGCTCATTATGAAATATTTTTTATTAATTTGCTCCGTAAAATGCACGGTTATTAATAAACTGATAAGTCTCTTATCGCAATAGCTGTTGAGCTCTCACTCACCTCACTAGACTATTTGGTCTAATCTGCTGATTGGTAACACAAGATGATGCAACTTGAATACTAAGCATTGTCACGACCCACATTTTAGTACATTCTTGGCAAGGAGACTTGAGGCCAAAGTAAATTGTTTTAAGATGTTACTAGACTACAATGCTAATGATGAATAACATAATTGATTCGTTTATCGATTATTAAAGAATTATACCGTGTGATTGAACAAAATCTAAGGCAATTCATTCATGTGAAAACAAGTATTATATATAACATTTCTTTGCCTTGTGATTCTGTCTAATGATAAATTATTGGAACGGTCTTAGTATGGTTTAGGCAGCGATATAATATATTTAATAGAAACGAAGTGTAAAAATTAGAAATGTGTATCCATAAATTGTAAGTCATTATTTTAGGTATCTAATTTCTTGTAAGGGCGTCTTCGTTTGAGCGCAGTACATCAGTCAACGCTCAGGTACTTTGTTGACCCTAAAGATAACCTTACAGGACTATAAGTTTGGTGTCGAACACATTCTGGACGCCTGCTTCACTCAGTCTCTTGTTATGTAAGAAAGAAAAAGCAGTCATATTACCTTGAAATCTCATCTTATAGTCTTGTAAAATGAATGACACAATGCAGTATATGAAACTATTTGGAAACTGCAAAAGATGGAATGGTTACTCCTGGAAGGTCTTAGAGTATATGCTTCCTTTAGAAATCTTTAACTGGGGTTATATAACAGCAACACTGCAATACATCTTCATTGAATTACACCATGCAATCTTAAGAAAAATGAATGAAAATATTTGGTAGTGTAGTCCATGATAAGTATCCCAGAAAAAAGACGAGAAGAAAAGATTTTGAGCCTTAAATTATAGGTCTGGTGGACCAGATGTGACCTAAAATAAAGGAATAACAGACAAAAAGAAAAACGTCTGGCTATGGTAAACTCCTGGTCCATCGGAGAAACTATATCAAGCAGATAAGGAAGCAGAATTGTGACAAACGTCAGTTTCATATGGCATATAAGAGAGAGAACATTTATCATCAACAGCGGCCATGTTGAAGCACCGCCCCAAAGGGTTTTAGCCGAACAAATCACATTCAGGACTGATCATTTAGCTTGGTATGCAATCTATCGCTCTGCTCTCTGTAAACAAACCAGTACCGGTTGCCAAGCGGTGGTGAAGGAAAAACACAAACGCACAGGTACCCACACTTGACATTTCTCCTTCCATACTTCATAAAATATAATATCAATCAATTATTGGAATCAATTTAAATATGAACTAACCCAAAATACATGCCCTTGTCAAATTTCTTATAAATAAATCGATATTAAATTGTGTGCTTTATTTAACGCGGCTATGCTACAGGGAAACACAGCTATAGTATTTATCTTCCGAAAAATTGTCGTGTTGACGTATAGTGATAAAAAGCACCGACATGTCTTAGCAGCAGACACGTTTGGTGTCCGCAGCAGCGGTGTAATTGCTCAATAATTTCTGTGCCTTTGCATGTCAACTGTAGCAAGTATCTATTATAAGCTGCATGCTTTGTCAATTCTCACTTCCACTGCAAGTGAAAGAAAATAGAATTCACGACACTTTTTGTTCAGAACGATTATTGTAATCCATATGTGCACCGGTACCACACACTTGAGATGCTGTACAAAAAAATTGTGGTGCATCATACGTGGATATGTCTCTTCAGGTGACTTGGCAAAATGTACCTCGTTTTTTTTTATTCGCCGTTTTCTGTTACGTCTAAAAAAATCCCTTTTAGTAGATGTAATGTGCTGCAAATCTACACAAGGAACTGAGACACAACGAAGAACTGATCTCATATAGGAAAGGAGATACATCTGCACATATGATGCACTACAATTGTTTGTACAGTGTATCACATGAGAGCTACCAATGTACGATGGCTTGAAACGACAGTATTGAGTAAAAAGTCTCATGAATTCCATTTGGTTCCTTATTTTATAAACACTACAGACCCAAATAAACTCCAGAAGTAAATCCAGTCAGTTCCATATATATATCTATGCTGTTAATGACATCAGTTAGCCGAACTCTGTGAACGTGCTTTAAACGGCATACTGCAGGGCATATGCCAGAATGAGTATTATTGCTTTTATATATATATATATATATACAGAGAGAGAGAGAGAGAGAGAGAGAGAGAGAGAGAGAGACAGAGACAGACAGACAGAGAGAAATGTGAGAAGCTCAAAAAATGAGAGTAAAGTGATTTTAATTTTTGGGATGGAAGCGGTTGTGTTTTCCTTTGTTTAGGTCAGGTGTAAAGGATTTATGGTGAAAGAATATTAAAAGGCAGAAATTAAAGAAAGAAAAAAAAATTCAGAAGAGAAAATCGTAGGGAAATTAAAATGAAATAATACAATACATACAAAGGAAATGATAAGGGTCCTTCTCGAATGCTAGGCTCATATCACTAGTTTCCTGCCATTTGTAAGCGTATACATACTGTCAGCATCACAAATGTAAAATTCTTCCCTGAAGACGGAGGATGGTGTTGTCCGATGATGGAATCCAGTGACAATCGTTATTTTGGACCACCAAGCACCCAGAAACAGCTGTTAGACTCGTAAAACTCTTATTCAACCCCTTTAATTCCTGATATCATTTGTATTCTGTGTACGTTAGACATTTTTATATGTATATGTATGCATATGTGCATCTTTTGTATTAAATATATATAATAATTTTGTATATAACCGCTGTTATGCTGGAGCACCGCCTTAAAGGATTCTAGTCGAAGAAATCGACCCCAGAACTTATTTGTAAAGCTAGTGCTTATTCTATCGGCATATTTGCCAAACCTGCAGGTGACGAGGACATTAGCACACCAATATCGTTCGCTAAACACAGACACAAAAACAAACACACATAAATATACATGCATACAGGTATCTATATCTATCTATCTATCTATCTATATATATATATATATATTGCTCTACATATTGCATTTAATGTAATGCTCGCATTACTTAAATAAATGGAGTAGCATGAAACGTGCGTACTGCAATCATCTTTAAAATCCGTGTTGCTTATTTTGATTTTATATATATATATATATATATATATACATACATATACGGCGGGCTTCTTCCGGTTTCCATCTACCAAGTTCACTCACAAGGCTTTAATCGGCTCGAGGCCATAGTACGAGACACTCGCCCAAAGTCCCACTCAGTGGGACTGGAACCGGAACCATGTGGTTGGGAAGCAACATTCTCACCACACAGACACCCCTGTGCCTATGTATATATTTTAGTCGTCTTCATTATTAATATACGCCTCCAGACTTTTCTAAATACATACAGGTATATGTATTTATTTACTACACACTATAATTCAGGCCATGCAAAACTAGTGCTGCGTGTACTTTATATTTCTCGCTGATTTATTTTCGTGTTTGCTTTGGTGATTAGTATTATCATTTGCTTGTTTTTCAACAAATGTATCTGTGTAGGTAATGGTATGTTTGGGCGAACAGCTTGAAGCTGTTCTTTGGTGAATTATTATTACATTACAGACAGCAAAGTATATCTACTCAGCATTCTGTTAAATTCTTCAATAGCTAAAATTTCTATGCTTCTAGTCTGAAATAATTAAATAATTAAACAAGTTTTACTATCTTAAACAATTATCTCTCTAATAGAAATGTCTCGGCTTGTTTGTCAGTAAATAAAATATAATGAAATTTGTCTGATTATGTATTTTCGTTCTTTGATTGTCGAAGGTAGATAATTTACGTTCCAAATGTAGCTTTCTTCTTCATTCGAAATGATAGAAATTTAGAGTTTAAACTGGTTGCCATTACATAAGCCTTGAAAATATTGCCTAACAATATTAGAAAATTTTGCAATTAATCTAGAGTATTGTGAGCCACCCATATTTTCCATGTGATCAGAAGCATAGACATTTGAATAAACGATTATGTAAATATACAAAGGTGCTCCTATGTCCCGCATTATGACGACGTATTTCGTCTCTGCGAGACTGTTCCAAACAGCGCACCTCGCTGACAGTGTTTCCTTTACTTGGCATCATGGGCCCAACAAAAAGGGGATAAACAAGGACAGATAATACATATAAAGGTGGCGGGAGGTCATGTCAGATGGATTGCAATGGTATGGCTTGTTAAAAATTTAAACACGGTTAAAAAGTTTTTGCATGATGTCAAGACATCCAGTCGACGCCCGACAGGATACCTTTTGTTTTCCACAAGCTCAACATAACTGGTTCCACTAATGCACAGCATCCTTTCTACAGACTTCCATCTTTTTCTGTACATACTGTGCGACAGGTATCTCTTCTCCAGTCTGATCTTGCTCTTTAGGTGGTAGCGAAAAAAGCTACCCAACCCTTGGCCAGTGATGCAGGTACCTGTCGAGTTCCCTCTTGTACGCGTCTTCCATACTGTCTCCTTCAGGGTGGCTTATACGCAGAAGAAACAGGCCTGCCCTCCCCACCCCCTGTTAAAGGAAGGAGTCGGCACAATCTTTATAATCGACTCAGCTGATAGCTGTACTCTTCCATTGCCGACAACAATTGTTCAGCAACGGTTATCAGACCCGTTAATTCCGCACACTGTACGGAGGCGTGCAAGACAGTTTCCCTGCCCTGCTCACACCACGGGTATGTCGGTGGGACGGCATGATCTGCCTCGAGAACTTCTCTCGTATAGGTAAAGCTGATCGATAGCATAACCAGTCTAGAGTTTTCAGGTATATATATATATATAAAATAACTGTGGTGTAGTTCCTGTTTTTAAGGCTGAAGCTCCTTGAAAGTTTGGGTATTTGAGTATATTTAAAAATTTAAGGAATGGAGAAAACGCATGTTATAATTGCATACTTTATTCCTACATATGTTTCAAAGGATTACAACCTATGTGATCTATAGGGATCTGTGATGTTAAAATTGTAACCTTCTCTTCAG
>NC_068985.1:116157451-116160467 GCF_001194135.2 Octopus bimaculoides
TATATATATATATATGAATGTATGTATGTGTCCATGCATGTACGTATGCATGCATCAATATATGTATATATGTGTGTATGTATGTATGTATATATGTATATATGAATGCTTGCGTGTGTGTATGTGTGTGTGCGTCTTTGTGTTAGTATTACTCTCCCCAACTACCGGTGCTTATGTAATTTTGTTCCAGTAACATAACGTTTCAGCAAAAGAGACCGATAGAATAAGTACAAGTGTTAAAAAGATTGAGTACCAGGGTCGATTCGTTCAACTAAAAATTCTTCAAGGCGGTGTCCCAGCATGGCTTCAGCCTAAACACGTAATTGATGAAAGATAAATGATAAAGATGCTACAGGGAATTGGAAAATCTGAAACTACGAACATTATGGAATACAAGAAACCAAATTTTCAAAGAACTAAAGACAGGACTAATGAGTATTCTACCAATGTTCCTGACTTAGTACATTGACAACAATAACAACAGCAATGACATCAACAACACAAAAAGAATGACAGTATGAGATTAAATACAACAATAAGACCCAGAATACAAAAGCACATCAACAATACTTCACCGAATGCAAGGACAACAATAAGAAGAAGAGTTAAACTAGAAAATAGCAATAATGACAGTAAGATAATAAGAAGACATCGACGGCGACAAGAACATCAGCAACAACGAGAATGATAAGAAGAAGAACAGAACAAGAACAAAATAAGCGACAGTAAGACAATGACGACACAGCGATTGCGACGGCAACAGCAGCAATGAGAATGACGACCACAGTATCAAGAAGAACAAGAACAACCGCGACGGCAGCGATTATGTGGGAAACCACATATCGTCAGCAATGAGAACAGATTTAACTAAATTACCAATATCTGTTTAGAATACAAATATCGTGAAGAAACAAACCAGGAAATCTATACGTGATGGCTGAGAATTGTAGAAATTGAAGTACAACGTTCTTCAAATCACCTATCGCATTTTAAAATATAAAAAGTCACATTACATAATGTATTCTTAGATTCCCTTAGATGTCAAGACCGAGGTACTAGGCTTTTAACAAAGTTTACTCTATAAGTATTGACATCGTGCGATACACCAACATGAATAGCGAAATTAATTGTTACCTTGACTTGGTAGAAATGGCAGCCAATATCCTTCAAATCAAAACCTACCGATTTAAATTTGCATACTGAAGCGTTGCACATTGAATAAAGATATCACAGATATATTGAATAATGATGTATTACATACACAGGCACATACATATATATATATATATATATATACATTTATATAAATGTGTGTGTGTGTTTGAGTGTATTATGTATGCATGTATGTATTCACGCATGCATGTATGCATATATGTATGTATTTATGTATGTATGTATGTATGTATGTATGTATGTATGTATGTACATAGGCATATATATGCCTGTGTACATACATCTAGTAACTTCTTTAGGCGTGGCATATTGTAATTTATTGTATCATTGCAATACATCTAATAAACTAACCTGCAACTTTTGTTTTCCAATATTGAAGGAGACGGCGATAACATCATTTTAAAGACGGCCTACTAAACACTGCTTATCACAACTGACTAGTTTGCAGAATGCAGTCGGGGTGTGAAGACAATTTTGAAGCTGGCTATGCAATAATGTTCCATGTTGAATCAGACAAGAACTCACATAATCTTATGGAATGCTCCAGAATGCTTATGGAATAACTATGAGCCGATCGTTTGCACTTCGCTGGAACCTGAATACAGGTGAAGCACGTTCCTCGGGAAGAATATAATGATTCCCTTCTTCGGTAGCAAGGGTACATCTACATCCGCCAGGGCACTGTGGTTAGATGTTCAACAAAGAGTGATTTGTGAAGGTTTTGAGGGAGATCAGGATGAGCTCTCGTCACAAAAGCTAGAGCTCTTTCACTTCGGTCGGTGGCACCTGCATCAGGATACAATTCCATCCTGGTATGAAGTAACTGACAGGGTAGCGCATCAAAATTTCCTCTTTAGTGTGCAGAATTTGCTGCCTATAACTTTCTGTTGTATCTGAAGAGATTGAGAAGATGAAGGAGGATGTGACAAGAGTCCTGGCTATCTTCATATTAAAGTACTTCCATGGGGCCTTCAGAATCTGGCTGGAGCGCTGAGGCAAGCGCAGTGAAGTCAGCGGGTCCTATTTTGAAGGAGATTAGAGATTTCTACTTCATTGAGATTAATAAATGTCTCTCCTGAATATGTCTGCAGACTGTGAAATGCAATTTGCATGTGTATATATATATATACTGCATTAGTAAGCATGTACATAAATATGTTAACTACATGTCTGTATGTGTGTGTACGTGCTTGTGTATGTGTATATGTGTGTCCGTGTGTACATGTATGTGCGTAGGTGTGTGTATATGTATGTGTTTATATAGCTATATTTATTATATGCTTGTGTGTGTATGTTCAAAATTATCTGCCACGAAAATAATCCAATTATTATTCTCATTCTCACACACTCTTTCTACCGTTTACACTTACAAAATCATAGTCAACAAAAACCCAAAATACTCGCTAAATTCACAGGTAGATAGAGACTACACAGTCTCATATTGCATATATTGCGTTCACTCAATTCTCATAATTCAACACAAATTATCTAAACTTCCTTCCATGTTCAACTACAAGAAAAAGCCATAGAAATGATGAAATGACGGCTTCCATATAATGCAAAATTATGCAAATATTTCTCCTATTATTTCATATTAAAATACATAGTTCTATCGAAAGAAGAAATTCATGTTATGGATTATGATGATAATATCACAACCGCTTAAAGATAATGTAAGAGCACAAAATATATATACACACGTATATATGTGTATGATTGAGTGCATATATGTGTGTGTATCTATGTATATACATATGTATATATATATATATGTATGTATATCTATGTGCATGTACATATATATATATATATATATATATATACATATATATATATATATATA
>NC_068985.1:116160950-116162147 GCF_001194135.2 Octopus bimaculoides
TATATATATATATATATATAACTTACTTTTGACAAAGGAAGTGTGGCGTTCAATCATAAATAATTAAACATACACCTTAAGTACAGGACATCACCAACGAGCGAAAAATGCGCAAACACCCGAGATATAAGTAGAGGACAAAATACCAAAGGAAGCCTAACTCCTCCTCAGTTGTCGTGCGTTTATTACCACCTGTTTTGATCGTTCGATAAGACAGGAAAACTTCATAAGACAGCAGCATCCAGATTTTTTTTAAATATAGAATTTATGGAGAGTTAGAAATTTTGAAGGATATAAAATAAATAGAAGAGAAAAAAATATCGACAGGCGAGAGAAATTACGTCCAGCTTGTTGTACGTCCTAGCCAAAAAAGACAGAGAGGCTGGAAAAATCGTTTGTACTCACGTGTGATCAATAGGCAGAAGGGAAGGGGGAAGAGAGAGGAGAAGGCAGAGAAACAAAGTGAGTGAGAAGGGAAAAGGAAAGAAATAAAGACAGGGGACACCATATGTTCATATATATATACATATCATTATATGTGTGTATGTGTGTGTACATATGTATGTATATGTATGTTGATATATGTATATACACACAGATATTATTCGATGGACACAATACATCAGTACATGTTATTATTAGCTACTAACATTTTCTTATGCTGAGAACATGCCAAATAACGAATTACAAGATGTGTAACATGTTTTGTATAGTATAACGAACTGAAAATTGAATGATAGAAGAAACAAAAAGCCAAGAAGGAAGCATATAGAGAACGTCGAAAGTAAAAAAAAAACGGAAAACGAAAAAGTTATCAGAAATAATTAAAATGATTTATTTGTCTTAGACATTAAATTATAGATCCGAAAAACTAATGAGAAGTTAATAAGGTATAGGCGGAATTTTCAAATTTTTCAAATGAAACTTATTCATATGTTTACAATCGCTGAAAATTTATGCTCTAGAGTTCAGTTGTAAGTTAGTGATCTTCGATCTGAAAAGGATCTGAGCACTTTCAGCTAAACATAGTTTATATCTATTTAAGCCATTAACATAAGGTGAGGATTTTATAATTATTTTCCACCAGATGGAATACTTCTTTTGTTGATCTTACCTCACTAACAGTACATTACGTGCATTCGAAACGCGGAGTAGATGGAACAGGGACAACTGATGAAGGGAAATATTCATTATGTT
>NC_068985.1:116162157-116162419 GCF_001194135.2 Octopus bimaculoides
TTCATTATGTTGCATGTCTCGGTTTGTTTTTTGTTTTTTTCGTTGTTCGAAACAAAGTTCGTTTTCTGTCCTCGTCTTTATGTCTTCGTTTCTCATTGTGTTTAACGTTTTTTTCATGACGTCCTGTACCCATATATGCATGTATGTATACATATAGATGTAGATAGGTACATATATGTATGGATATATGCATATATTTATATATTATTTATATTATTATATGATCGAACGCCACGCATCCGCTTCCAAGTATATATATATA
>NC_068985.1:116164171-116168092 GCF_001194135.2 Octopus bimaculoides
TGTGTGTGTGTGTGTGTGTGTGTGTGTGTGTGTGTGTGTGTGTGTGTATGTGTATGTGCATCTATTTTCATATATTATATATATTTGGTTTATGTTTTTGTATGTGTTTGTATATGTACATCTATGCACAGTGTAACACTTGAAAATACAAGAGCGAAGATAATGGTAATATATTTTCATACCATACAATGTGTTGTGAATATAGACATACAACAACAATAATAGCACTAACAATTTCGGCTGCGATTACAATAATAACATTAATGAACGAACGAGGTGAGACTTTACGGATAATCAATAGAGTCGCTGGCCGTACTAGAAATAGCAGCAAAATGACCTTTGATCTCAATGTATGATCGTAAAAATAGACAGTGTGGTGTATAATGTGTATTTATAGGTTTGATATTCCTGAATATTGTAGTGTGTTACCATAGCTTCGATGCATTTGAGCATAAGTCTATTTGATTAGGAAAGAGCAAACAGTTATAACGAGAACAACAATCGTAATAATGATGATCATAGCAATATAAAAATAGAAATATTATGCAATTAATAATTTTAATGTAGTAAACATAATAAAAAAAAAAACAATTATTGTGTTCACTGGTATATAAGCTGCGCTTTGTTATATTTGATATTGTCTGGAAAAAATGTGGTGCGACTTAAAGTCGGGACAACGCTGATATCACGTTTGAATTTGATAGGAGAAAACTTTGTGCTAAGATTTAACACTAAATCGGGATGCGACTTATATATGAAATGAGGTTTATCCACGCATATATACAATTGCTTTAATAACAAAGTAATGTGTATCAGGAGTTAATATCGAGTATGACTGTTGAATTATTACAAGTAGAAAAAGTGTTCGACTCATTTGGGGCTTCCCATTCCTTGATTTATCCGAGAAAATTCACTTACACCATTGTGTCAGTATCGTGTATATACCGTTGCAAAATAGCGAGAGATGGTTTGGATACCATTAAAGTGGATTAAAATATATCGATAATTACATTAGTGAGCGTTGCTTTTAATGTTCTCTAGGAGACCAAGAAAATTTACCCGGATAGGAAAGAGAGGTCTGTACTTTCAAAATGTGACGACCTTATCCGACCTAACTACTGGCTGGAAGGTTATCGATGAAGTGTCGAAATACAATCACATGGAAATTAAAAGAAGGCCACTGCGTATGAAGGTGAAGGCAGGACCGTTAAAAATTGCAGTGGAAGTAAGGATAAGGATAAACATAAATGAAATCATACCGGAACCTCCAAGATTTCTCATAGTGCTAAATATACTCCGGGTAGTTAAAAACCACATCCTATGCAAGGTATTTTCAATCCGAAAGCACAACTTACACAGTATATTCTTCGTAGAACAAACAGTAAATATCCCTTCGATGATCACCCAATAAAATAAGACAATTCACTCAACATGTAAAAGAACATTCAATAATATACCAGAAACCAGTACAAGCCAACCACGTATATGGTTCTTGAAGATGCAAGAAATAACAGTTAGATTTCCTTCAGATTACACCTCATCATACAGAAGAATTCGATTGAAAATATAGTCTCTGGGAGACATTAAAACAGTAAGATTGATTGTCGACGCTGGAACGCCCTCGATATTAAGTCTGTTCGATGAAGACTGTTCAGACACTAAACAGAAATGCCAGCATTATACATAGTATTACATAATCGACACCCGATATTTTAACTTCAATTCACACGATTCAGATTCTATAAAATTGCAATCGATTAAAATAACATACCCTGAAAGCACATAATGTACACAATGCATCGCATAACAGAATTCACATTACACATACGAAATATTAAACCACAATTACAGCTGAACAAAATATATATTTTTTTTTTTTGTAATTCTGGCGCAAACCAGCAATTTACAAGGTGTAACTCGATCACATCGACCTCACTGTTCAAAGGATACTTATTTTATGAATAAAATAAATACGATATGGTATTTTATCTAACGCCCTAACGATTCTTTCTTTATTCAATGATTTCTTCATCAAGCATAAACGCTTCATTCATGCAATACATTAAATGTAAAAGGCAAATAGTAGAGGCTAGTTTGCAGTCGGTTCATAACACCCTATACTGATATATTTATTCCCAAATAGAGTGGCATATTAATTTCAGTGTTTTTCTCCTCCGATTTTATGCCACCCAGTCATGGCGGCACCTGTAAAACTTCGCAGATGTTGCTTATTCTGCACATATTAAGTGACACAGTTGTAAGCAACAACAAAAAAGAACATCGGAATATATTTATCTACTGCATATTGTCAGAGTTCACTGCTTACAGGTATCTGGTTAATATTTACGAGTAACAAGGCGGCGAGATTGGAGGAAGTTTAGCCTGTTGAGCAAAATACTTAGCGTCATTTCGTCCGTCTTTACGTTCTCTGTTCAAATTTCCGCCGAGTCGAACTACCGACCATTCAGAATGCTTAGCTACAGAGTATGCACTGACTGTCACCTGTGTTTACATGATACTGCTGCGATGCTGCGTATGTTTATACGGAATTACGTACTTGTACCCATCAATGTTGGGGCCAGAGAAAATGAAATATACGAAGACGCTTTATCCTAACAAAAGATGCAGATGAATTATTGTCTGCAGAGAAAGATGGAGATGGTCAAGAAAATACGTGATAGAGGAAGCTTTACTAATATGAGCCGCGGGTTTGATGTCAATATATCTACTATTTAAGGCGGCTTAGCGTCATGTCTGCGTTCTGAGTTCAAATTCCGTCGTGGCGGACTTTGCTTTCATTCTTTAGGGGTTGATGAGTTAAGTACCTGCTGAGCGCTGGGGTTGATGTAATCAACTAATCCCACCCACGAAACTGCTGGCCTAATGCTAAAATTTGAAACCAATTGGTCCCTTACCATTTAAGGTGGTGATCTGGAAGAATTGTCAGCACACCGGGCGAAACGCTTAGCGGTATGTCGTTCATCTTTACGTTCTGAGTTTAAATTGCGCCAAGGTCTACTTTGCCTCTCATCTTTTCAGGGTCGATAAAATAGGTACGGGTCGCGTACTGGGATCGATGCAATCCATTTACCTCCTATACCAAAATTTCTGGCCTTGTGCAGATATTTGAAACCAATATAATCTCCCATTCGTTCCGATTCGAAACTGTGTGTAAATGTTTCGTCTATCTCTGATTCATATATCACTATGATTTTTTTGTAACCAAACCTTCGTGATAAACGAGGATAGACGTATAATAAACAAAATGTAAGATATTTCGGATGTATTTGTTATTATGGAATATAAAAAAAGTAATTACTTAACGCTATAACTATCGCAGTTTATCAATGCATTTCAGATGTAAGTTGTAAATAATACATCACCTTTTAACATAAGAATTCATATCAAATATACATAGAAATACGGATATTAGGAGACACCCATCCAGCTAGATGGATGGCTTTGTGCGCACATGTTACTATTTTTATGTGGGTGATTTTGCATTTATATTCATAAACATGTAAATACATTCTCTTATAAATAACAAGAAATTCCTATTCATTGATAGACACGAAAATAATATTATACATCAGTATGTACACACATATGCACATATAGAATTGCATAAGCATACACAACAACACAAACACAAGTATGTTGTGTACGTGTTTGTGAGTGAGCATGTGTATGTCAGTGTGGTTTGCAGAGATGTGTGATTAAATCTGTGAAAGTATATTTAATGTCTAATATTTAATAAACAATAAGTTAGAATAACAATTTATAACACTACTGAAGATCTTGAGAACTTTTTCATTCGTTCACAACAGAAAATACAATGTGTGTCTTGTCTGTTTGTCTGCATGCCTGCCTGCCTGTCTGTCTGACTGTCTGGCTGTCTGTCTCATTTTCTCTTTGCTTCTC
>NC_068985.1:116168688-116169576 GCF_001194135.2 Octopus bimaculoides
ATATATATATATATATATATACATATATACATTGTCACAGACACATACAATTCAAACATATAAATACGCATATACTGGATGCGTTCAAATACTTCTGATTCACCAGTCTTGATGAGTGTTTCATTGCAAAACACACGGTGTTCATAGGTCGAAGCGACGATCGTAACAGTGACTAAAACCAATAAAACATTAGTGACATGAACGCACCATTACCATCTATTAAAGTTCTCTAGCACTAAAACAAGGGTCGGGAAGATATGGAAGGATTTTCTGTTGCACCCTCTGTATACCTAAGTGTGTAACTATACATTCATATATAAAAATATATATGTAAGCATACACTTACAGAAATGCTTTGTATGCGATTGTAAGCATGAGTATGTGAGTTTACTATGTAGAAAGGTGTGCGTTTAGATCTACTAACTTATATGTGATATCCAATATAGCGAGGCACTGATCCTGAATTTCCAGGTTTCTGAAGAGTTTTGAGGTATGCTCTCACCCGCAGAATTACAGCTATAGATTAAGTAGCATATATGGTGATAATCACTCAAAGCACGGGGACGGGTAAATACATTTGTTTGGTGGCAGGGCGTGTAGTCAAACCTCTGGGAGTTAGGCTCGCCAAGGTGTTGCTACTGCGTCCTTCTAGGAGTGGAACGTTCTTCAATAAAACCTACGGCTTCATGCGATTGTTAGAGAATTTCTTTAGCTGATGCGTGACATAGTGGTTAGAGTGTTGGATTCATTATCGTAAGATTGTGGTTTCGGTTCCTGGACCGGGTGTCGCACTGTGTTCTTCAGCAAAAAAACTTCATTTCATGTTGCTTCACTTCGATCAGCTGGAAAAATAAGTATTCCTGCGTATAGAATATATATATATATATA
>NC_068985.1:116169995-116171127 GCF_001194135.2 Octopus bimaculoides
TTTCGCATTTACCAGTGCATTTTTTTCTTTTGAAGTTTATAATTTTGAAACACTAAGATAACTTCGGATTAAGAAACCACTCAGCTAACCATATGTGCCTGGTCGAGTAGGTAGCTTCTGAGTCAAGACAGTTCCGAGTGAACGCCTGGTGCGACCTACGAGTGATATTTCTCCTGATGGTGCAGCAGCCTAATGAAACTTTCACAGAACGTCTATTAATTTTTCTGTCTACGGTTATCTGGAAAACGATTATCTATTAAGGAAAGCGCGCTTCTAATAACGTTAGCCTTAACTTCCACTGTAAAAATGTCAATCCATATATCGTACAAATTTTAAATTTCGTACTTTTGATTAGAGGGTTATAAGTTATCTTTTCATTGACGTCAGTTAGCCAAATCATTATTATAATAGGAAATTGCATTATTGATTATTTCCTTAGAAGAGTGATTAGATATCTTATTGCTGATGTTGGCTAAAAAGTTTTTGAACACTCTATGGGGATGGTGACAAGAATGTTCATGTATAAACGAGAGTTTTTCAATAGATTTATGACAGGCTTTATAAGAGCCCAAATTTAACTCTAAGGAGGTAACTAAGAAATCGACATTATAGAGGTTAATGGTTATAGTGATTAAGAGGTTTACTTGACGAAAAGTAGATAAGCATTTATTTAGATTTTACGTTCAGATTTTGACGAATATCAACTTTACGATTCATCCATTCGGATTCGTTAAAATAAAGTACTAATGAAACATTGAGGTTAGTAACTGCCTGTGGAAAAAAATTTACGATAAAAATTCGTTATTTTCAATTGTTCGCTACGTACGTTTCGCAGTTGTGGTTGTTTGGAATGTCAGCATAGGATTTCTAAGTGCATTTCATCGAAATGCATTTGATCTCTGTGACATAACGCAATGAAGTATTCCCCTAACGTTCAGTTGTGTTCAAGCGTTCAATTATATTTAGTCAAACAAGTGCAACTTTAACATAAGGTTCCAAAAAACGGAAACGCAGAAACGTACGTAGAAAGAAATCATATAAACTTTTATTTTTCATAAATTCTCCTACATTTGCCCTGTATGCCTTTACTAGTATAAATAGTAACCAAATCACTATAATTGAAGAAGACTGA
>NC_068985.1:116174312-116175852 GCF_001194135.2 Octopus bimaculoides
TGTACTCTTTCACCACAACTTTCTCTCACTCTTACTTCCTGTTTCTGTTGTGCCTGTTATTCAAAAGGGCCAGCCTTGTCACACTGTGTCACGCTGAATATCTCCGAGAACTACGTTAAGGGTGCACATGTCTGTGGAGTGCTCAGCCACATGCACGTTAATTTCATGAGCAGGCTGTTCCGTTGATCGCATCAACTGGAACCCTCGACGTCGTAAGCGATGGAGTGCCAACACATATATGTGTGTGTGTATGTAAGAGTTAATATAATGTATCACTGTATTCGTAATGCGTTCTGAGAGATTCGATCAGGGAAATTTGGGGTCACTGTTGTTTATTGTCACGTTTGTGCTCATAAAATATGTGATTCACCGGTGTATGGAGACTTCAAGACATCGCGTTATTTTTTTGACTGTGCTGTATGCTTACTCAGTGAAAGCTACCCGGCCGGGCTGATCAGGCATTCACACCCGAGTATGGTAGAACGTGCGAAGAATGAATATATATATATATGCTATTGTTTGTGCTCACATTGTTCTTTTGCGTGCACTCTACGATTTATATGTTAGGTATATGAACACGAGCGAGGGCGCGCGTACACATACGCACCAACGTATGCACGCATGCACACACACACACACACACACACACACACACACACACACAGAGGCACACACAGATACGCTTATATCAAAATAGAAAACAGGACTTCATTACGTGTCCTAGTAGAATTTTGAACCCAGACCTGGCTTCTTATTCATAAGGGTTTATTTTTGCTGTTGTTATTATTATTATTATTATTATTATTATTATTATTATTATTATTATTATTATTATTATTATTTATTCAAGGTACTTCCTGGAATTGAACTCTTGGAGTTAGTATCCCACAATCTTAGCCATCACGTTATATGCCCGTGGGCAATTATAGAGTGAATTTTAGGGTTTATAATAATAATAATTATTATTATTATAACAACATCAGCGAAAAATACCTTAGGAATGAGAGGTTGCGTTCAAAACTCTACCAGGACACCTGTTGTTGGCTGGAGAATAAATCAGCCGAAACGTTGTGGTAAAACCAAACAAGATGATGATACACATCCTTCTACCATATCTGTTTAACTTCCCTGTTGCGCTCACACTGAATTGTTATTTTCCTAGCAATGTTCCACCAGAATTCTTTATTTCCGGTTCTGATATGACTTTCTTATAACCGTCAGGAGAATCTTCCTGCGTATACCATTATAGAGCGTCTTAGTGACAATGTCATATCTCATGGAAAGGTAGAATCTTCTGTATATTTTCTGATAGCTACAGATGATATGTACGTATGTATATATGTTTGTGGGTATCTTCTGGAGGTGTTATTCATGTTATTTTTACTTTGTATTTGTCTTTTATTTTGAAAATTCAATCTGGCCTACAAGTCTCAAGACTCTTTTATTTCAGTTAAGTTTGAATCGGTTCCTCTGTGTGTATATATAAATATATACATATACATATATAAATATACATATATATATATCCATACAAATATAT
>NC_068985.1:116176637-116177662 GCF_001194135.2 Octopus bimaculoides
GCTAAACATAGCGGGGACAGACAAGGACAGAGAAAGGGAATAAGTCGATTACATCGACCCCAATGCGTAACTGGTACTTATTTAATCGTCCCTGAAAGGATGAAAGGCAAAGTCGACTTCGGCGGAATTTGAACTCAGAACGTAACGGCAGACGAAATAATGCTAAGCATTTCTCCCGGTGTGCTAATGATTCTGCCAGTTCGCCGCCTTATACCAGCTAGCCGCCACAAGATTGCTGCCACAGTAGTGGTGAACAAACGCAGAAATGAAGATAAACACATAGGCATCTGTACGACGAGTTTCTTTCATTGTCCAGATCCACTCACAAGTATTTGGTCGCTCTGAGACAATAAGAAGATGTTTGCCCAAGCTGTGGTGCACTGTATTTATCTTTTAAAAATAAATTGTGCGAAGACAGTATACAATAGGTTTATAGAGAAACTTCTGTGTCACCCTGCATAAAGGCCGGGTAACTGACACACTAGCACAAAACGTGCAAGTAAGCAATTTTGCGTTTGGGTGAAAGTGAGTTTGAAAGAGAAAGAATCGATTATTAAATCATATACAAATAATAGAAGAATCCAAACTGTGATGTGTATTCATTATCCAGAATATCACACACAAATGCAAAAGCTATCTTGCACACACTTAAACTACACATAAGCATGCATAAGTATATGTAGGCAACCGTAAGCAAATAGATATCAAGAACAGGATAATGAATAAAATGAACTATCAATACATACATACATATAAATCTCTCTCTCTATCTCTTTCTCTCCTCCTATCTCTCGCTTTCTCTGTCTCTCTTGTGTGTGTATATAAATACATTCTGTTACAGTCTGTTAAAGTATGTCATACCGGCCATGATGAAATACCACAAGGTATAGAAAATACGTACTCGCCTTTATATATTTAATCCTTTATATTGAACACTCAATATTTCATCTATTCAATAAGACATATTCCATATATTCAATAAGACATATTCCATATATTCAATAAGACATTCAATACATTATTTC
>NC_068985.1:116178725-116179529 GCF_001194135.2 Octopus bimaculoides
ATATATATATATATATATATACATACATATATGTATATATATGTATATATATATATGCAGACGTGTGTATGTTTGTGTGTGTGTGTGTGTGTGTGCGTGAATAAAGTTAAAGCGACACTCACAGACGCGCCAGTGTGCGCTTGTGTATGTATCGATGTATATATGTGTGTATATATGTATGCATGTACGTACGTATGTATGTATGCATGTATGTGTGTATGTGTGCATTTACGTATGTACGTACGTAGATATGTATGTATGTGTGCACGTATGTATTTTTTTGCGTTACTCCAATATTATGAAGAGAAACATTAAGAGAAGTAGGTTTGAAGTTTGAGTCAGAGAGGAAACGTGGAGTTGAATGAGGGAGAGAGTATATAGGTGAGTGGTTCAATCGGTGAATGAACAAGAGAGGTGAGAACACAGATAGCAGGGAGTGTGGAGATGGCGACAGTAAGGGAGGGGTTGCAGAGCAGCTCTGCCATTCGGTTAATGGAATTGCTTTTGAAAAGAAGCGGAAACCATCTGTTGACTGTGACTGGCTGTGAATTGTATGCGTTTTATTACTGTAGATGGAGCACAAAAGATCAAAGATAGTGTAGAAAGCATTTGACACTGTGAAACAGGACTTGCAAGAGAGGAGGGTAATACGGTGGTATTGGTTGGCAGAGGGGACGGCGGCGGCGGCGTCAGTCCTGTTGGTGATGGCGGTGCTTCTGGAATTTGTGGGAGAAAATATTGAAATGGATAGAAAATATTCAGATATATAGCATAGAATATATTGAGAGAGACGGAGACACTGGC
>NC_068985.1:116179629-116180055 GCF_001194135.2 Octopus bimaculoides
AGACAGACAGACAGATTGATAGATAGTTACATGCATACATGCAACCATATAACATACGTACAAACATATAACGTATATACATACATACATACATTGATACGCTGATTTTTCGGTCTTGGATTATATGCATTGTTGATTCTTCATTTCGTCCCCAATATTGCAGACGTGCAGGCGTATATACAGCCTGGCTCTTAGATAGCTTTACCATTATGCATGCAATTTAATAAATAATGGTACATTCCTTTAAATACAATCCTGCATACAAGGTAGATATTATATTTGAGACCCCCCCTCTCTCTCTCTCACTCTCTCTCTCTATCTATCTCTCTATCTCTCTCACTCTCTCTGTCTCTCTCTCTCTCTCTCTATATATATATATATATATGAATGTATATACATATATATATATATATATATATATATATA
>NC_068985.1:116180313-116181007 GCF_001194135.2 Octopus bimaculoides
ATATATAAAACACAGTTATATGTATGTATGTAGGTGGGAGGTATAATTTTATTTTTAGGACTGGTGCGCAATAAATGAAATTGTTATTATTATCATTGTTATTATTATTATTGAGTGAGAGAGCAGCGCATGCCATCAAAGTGATACTGGGACACAGATATACGAAACTCAATGTACACGTTGTGACTACCCATCTAATAAGGTTACACAAAGTACACGTGTCACAACCATTTGTGCGCAACTTCGTTATTTCATATCAATATACATTGAGCATGACGTTGCAGGTGGTGTCTAGTTGGAATTTTCTTCAGATCAAGTAGCACATCCCGCTCAAAAGGTCCCTAAATAAGTGTTGTTTAAGGATGATGAACGAAACACACGTTTCCAGATGTGAATTATTCAAACCCCAAAGAAATTCACTTTACACATGGCTATGATGCTTCACCACTACTCCGGCTCATGGTCTGAGATTGACATATCGTCAGCCACTAAGATGCATGCTTTGCAAATTAAGATCAAGCAACTGACAAGCAAACCTGTGGAATTGATATTTGTTGTAGCACGTCTTTTACAATAAGACAAAGTATGTGCATGATAATATTTCCATTCAGCTAAAATCAGAAGCCATGAGAGCCACTACATTGTACTTGTTATGCCTCAAATGCTACTGCTATCTATCACCTTCGGATCTCAA
>NC_068985.1:116181017-116183518 GCF_001194135.2 Octopus bimaculoides
GCTACTGCTATCTATCACCTTCGGATCTCTACTCAACCGCTACACAACTGCTACTCGACTGCAGCTCAACACTCCTACCACGGCCAGACTACCTCTATTTATATGTCTTGGGAAATCCTAATTCTTCGCCTGGGGGCGTCTACACAACAGTACTGCATCTAAGACTCGTTGGCGCTGGAAAAATTGCTGGCCTTATGCAAATTTTTCCCTTCTGGTCGTTAATGCTCCCGATGCCCCTACAACTACTGGGATGATAATAATTTCCTTCATTACCCACATTTGTGCATTCACATATTTTTCTACCTTGTACTTACCAATCTTTTCTAGTTCCTCATAAATCACTCGTACATCCCAAAATATGGCACATCCATGATCTTGGTTTTCCTTCATCATTTTATCAGCTACAACAATGTCTGATTTCGAAGCATCAAGCACTGGATTACATTGGATTGTAAAATATCACAAGATCGTATATATATATATTTTTTTTGGTGACATATTCTAATTTATGCTCGTACCATTTCAATGTACTTTCAAGACCGTACTTCTCATACAATCTCCAATGAATATACTGAGCAACGTTATGCTGCCTTCTTTTGTATTCCTTTTGAGCTACATTTCCACACACAAAATATATTAGATTGTTTCATTTGTGATACCACACGTCATACAAAAAGGCGATTCATTACCCTTACCTATTTGGAACTTGGTGTAATTATTTATCAAAATTTGTTCCTGAGCGCTGCGTATCAATGCCTCAGTGCATCATTTCAGATCACTTTTCCTAAGCCACCTGCAAGAGTTGATCTTTTTCTCTTCCATTTCTCTAAGGTATAGCCCATGCATCACTTTCATATTCCAATTGTTCAACCTTGCTTTCCATTTTGTTTTAGAATTGCTTTTAGGTATGTCATATCTTTACTTGGTTTTATGTTACTATTTCTAACAGCAACAACCAAAGATTTAATCTGCTCTTTCACGTATCATACCAGACCCTTTACCCCATTGACGTCATAGACCTTACATCATATGAGACCTCATCCTCCCTAGTTTCTATCTATAAATAATCTATCGACGTCGCTTTTAGATTGCAGTTGTTTGTTTATTCTACTGTTTTATATTTACATTGCCTTTCGTTTCTTGGTTTTCCCACCAATTTCTTCATTGTCTTTAGTCAACTAACAACACTTGCGTCCTATCGCATTAAATGGCAGCCCAAGTATTCATTACTCTGATTTTGATTTTTTTGTTTTTCCATTGTGTCTACACTTATTAACTTATTAACTTAATTTTCTTGAGTTATTCTCACCTAAAGTTTTCCTTCATGTGACTTTCTTCGTAATACTCCAAAATACCCAGATATTTGTTACCTATCTATCTCGATATCCTTAAATCTTTTGCCGTTGGACAGTTATACACCATTAGATGACATTACTTACTCTTTCTTTTTATGATAAGTACACCAGACGTATTAATTCCAAATTCTTTGCTGATATCCTTACTGGGTCATCCATGTACATGTGAGAACTTTTCTCCACTTTTCAGGATGTACCATTTCGGACCCGTTTTCAGAGGAAGGTTTGCTGCAATGCACCGCGGCACCTGCTCCGAACCGTTTCGCATCACATCTGAGGTGAATTATTCAAACCCCCACCTATCCAAACCGTTTCGCATCACATGCTCGGTCTGTCAATGCTTCTCGTTTTCATCTCTTCTGTATGTAATTGCCCTGAGGTCACTGCTGCGGAAGTTGGAACAGTTAAGGGGGTATCCCTTTCGAACTGGGACGCGTGAGCGAAGTGTCATCGTACGCAGACGACGTCACCGTCATGGTGTCGGAGGCCACCGGACGCCAAAATCAACGCCGACAAGTCAGTGGGTTTGCGGTTGGGAACCTAAAGAGACAGGCCAATACCGGCGGACGGCGTCGTTGAATGATGAACCGATGGACCATTTAAACTGCTCAGGTCGTGTTCGGTCCTGGCCTCCACGTGGATAAGAACTGGGAAGAGGTAACTAGCACAATGGCTAATTTTACTCAGAAATATCGAAAGGCGGCGATCTGGCAGAAACGTTAGCACGTTGGGCGAAATGCTTAACAGTATTTCGTCTGCCTTTACGTTCTGAGTTCAAATTCTGCCGAGGTCGCCTTTGCCTTTCAACCTTTCGGGGTCGATATATTAAGTACCAGTTACGCACTGGGGTCGATCTAATCGACTTAATCCCTTTATCTGTCCTTGTTTGTCCCCTCTATGTTTAGCCCCTTGTCGCAATAAAGAAACAAGAAATATCGAAATTACCCATAAATTATGTATGTGTGTGTGTGTGTGCGTGTATGTGTGTACGGGTGTGCATAAGGCGTATACACAATGTTATTGGTTCACTGCGAGGCAGGAAAAACCATTCCATAAATGTGAATATCGAAATCTTACATTTTTTCAAAAAACTTTTGTTGACATCTATCTCCACAACAGATCGAAATTTTCTATATGCTGTACACT
>NC_068985.1:116184913-116193249 GCF_001194135.2 Octopus bimaculoides
TATATATATTGACGCACAAACACATTCACGGAAACGTGTGCATGAAATAGAGACAGGGAGAGCGAGTGAACTTGGCACACATTGAATGTTACGCAATTGTAAAGTTTGTTATATTTGTATATATAAAACGGGCTGGTTTCAGTTTTCATCTACCAAATCCACTGAAACTTGGCTCCACCCTGAAACTATAGTCGGGCCAATCAATGACACTGAACCCAGAACAATATGGTTCAGAATCAAACTTGTTACTATACAGTTATGTCCAAAGAGAGAGTTGTAGATAGATAAATAGACAGATAGATAGACCGAGTGGTAGATAGACCGAGTGGTAGATAGATAGATAGATAGATAGATAGATAGATAGATAGATAGATAGATAGATAGATGAATGGATAGATAGATATAGTTACGTGTGAGCGTGTTGCATGTGCATAATACATATTAAAAATTCCGCAACAAATCGACGCAAAAGTCTATTTCGAAATTAATATATAATGATTCGTATAAGTGTCATAGAGATTATAAAAAGATGATAATTAGACTGACATAGAAATACGTATATGTTTATCCGTACTACGCATACATAGATACGTACATACATGCACAATGCATACAAACACACATACACACACTCACACAGACACGCACATATATTTATTTATGCATATATGCATAAGAAGAAGAAGAAGCAAATAATAAATTTGTAATCCTTTAATTAATTTAGGGATTTATATTTATACTTATTCATATGACCACTAGGCTGACTGACTTAGGGAATGTTTAGCCAGTTAACACTTTGAGTGTCGAGTTAGCTCACTGCTTAGTTGCTGTGTATGTTAGTTCAGGAGTTAGATTTTCTAGTATCAACTCCCAGTTTGGGACAATTCCCTAGTCATCACCTCCTCTTAACCGTAATTATTGTCCTTATCACCCTCCCTAATTATTTTCCTACGCAATAAATTCCCTTCTATGTCTGCAAATTTCACACTCCTGTTTTTATAAAGCTTTTGGACCATTCTACCCACCTCCAACAGCCTTAATTCCTATTTGTCCAAACAGATATCTCTCTCTATGTTTTAATGATACTGCCGACATTCTTCATTCCTTCGCATTGTACTTGTTTACATGCCTGGGTTTTCTTTTTTATATATAATGTCCTAAGCGTTTGGGGGCCCCTTACAACATATACCACTTTTCCATAGTTATATTTATATTTTAATATTTTTTTTTAATATCGATCTGTATAACGGTCTTAATAGCTTGCTCTTTGTTTTTAAATTTAACTGAATAAATATATCGAACGCTGGACCTTGGTCAATCCTATTACGGGCAATGTGTTATTGGACTTTATCACATTAGTAAGCAAATAATTGAAATTGATTGTTGGACACTTTATTATGTTAAATACTATTAACTAGTACTACAAAAATAACCATTAAAAACTATCATGATTACCTCAAATCTTTATGATAGCTTCACTCCCTTTCTGGCTAAACCTATTGGTGTAACTCGTTATTGTTAATTTTCTATTTTTTATTACGTATCCACTCTATTACTCCCATAGAAAACTTAACCCACCAATTAGTATTTTAAGTTTAGTCATTTACCCAACATTCCAAAGAGACACATAAGCAAAATGGTATGATTTAAATATATTCAGTCTTTCTTTTTCCTTTCTTTTTCATCTCTAGGCTCTTTTTTCTGTTACGTATGTATTTCTCTTCACTCTGATGAAGCTCAATATTCCAGATCGGTTTTACTACAAAATATATTGAACATTATTTTTTAGCATATCAATGGCAATACCATATAACATTGGAAGCAGAAACAGCTGTTAAATATGATGCAGGCTATTTGTATTGAATTAAATAATAATAATTGGTGTAAGTCAATTGTGGTTAATTACCATTTCTCCATTTTCTGTTTACTTTAGATTGGCCTTTCGTCTACGAAATCCACTCACAAGGTCTTGATCACGCCGGTGCTATAGGAGTTGGGACCTATCCAAGGTACGACGCATATATATATGAATATATATATATATATATATATGTGTGTGTGTGTGTGTGTGTGTGTGTGTGTGTATTTGTGTAGTGTGTGTCCTTATATGTATGTATACTTGCATATCTCTGTGTGTCTACATGTATGCATGTTTTGTACACACACACACACACTAACACACACATATATATACAGAGAGATGGGAAGACAGATATGAATGTATATAAATCCTTCACTCATAACTTTGTTTTAAATCTACGAACTTTCCCCAACATCATCCATAAATCTATCAAAGATTCAACCAAAAGATCCATAACCACCACCACCTCCACCACCACCACCACCACCTCCGCTTTCATTATCACTTTCACTTTCACTCTTATTCCCTTTAGACATCTACATATACTACACCACTAGCACCAGTATTACTGCGTTCCATACTCGCTCTTATACGTCTACTCTATCAAATGAAACTAACAACCTCTGACCGAACCAATATTTATCACTATCTCTGATCACAAACCAATCACCAATCCTAATCATCTATAAGATATAAGAAACGAAAATCCAATGAAGCAGATATTATAATAAATACAAAAAGTAGGGAAAAAGGATAAGAATTAATCCGATATAAAACGACGAGAAATATTATGAGAAAGTTAGGAAGATTCCGAGACACGATTTGTCCTGTGTTTATCTTCATTTATGATCTTTAATTTTAAAGTCATATGAGTACTTTCTACCGATTGACTTCTTGCGAATAAGACAAACTGGAACTGTAGTTATTATCGTTGTTGTTTTTTTTTGTTGTTTCTTTTGTTTTTGTTACTGTTTGGACTCAGGTCAACCCAGATGAAGCAGACGTATGATCAAAGACGAGGCGGTGAGCTGACGGAATCGTTAGAACTTCGGAGAATAAGCTTAATGGTATTTCCTCTGGCTGTTTACGTTCTTAGTTCCAATCCCGCTAAGATCAACCTTCGCCTTTTATTCCCTCAAGTGGCATAAAACAAAGTACCAGTTAAATACTGGAGGTCGGTGTAATGCACGCACTTGTCCTCTCACCTCAAAATCCCTGGCCTTGAATTCTTCAACGCACCAGCGTCTCATTCAATGGGAGTGCTCTAATCTCGGACACTTATACGCTATGGAAAACAGGGAACTAGCTTTATGAGTCTCGATGCTTCCCAATGCTCAAGGTAAAACAAAAATGATCAAAGGCGCTCCTGTTTCCACCATCGCGTTTTGTACTAGAAGCCGAACTACATTTAATCCAGTGTGTCCTTTTGAAAGATTAAAGAGATATGACTTGAAAGAGAAAGAGAAATAGTTCCGTTGTTGGCTCGCAGTTAAATATGCCTTCATCTTCGATATTGTTGTTTTTGATAGTGGTGGTGATAATGCTTGTGTAGACGTTGCTCATATATCCCCCAATTATGTTCTGATTGTAAAAGCCTATTAGCAAAGGGGTCCCAGTCCATCGTATTGTATTTGAGTAGGACTACATTTTCCAGCTTACCCCCCCCACCACCTTTTTTTCCTTAAAGATAAGAGTACTGAAATTAGGTTCGGCTGGTATTTCATGCATGTCAAGCGACAAACCAAAGTTTCTCCATACTTTTTTGTATTACCTGATAGACGCTAGCATACTCACAGTCGTCCCGAAACTTAACGATTTCAATTTTAGTCCAAACACTTACATTCCAGTAGGAGTAATTACATTACGTAGCATAGCAATAACATTGCCATAGAAGAACTATACAGATCTTATATTGCCACAGAAAGACTACTATGTACTAATTAGAATACTACAATACTAAACAAGAAGCATATAAGAATTATGACACATTGTTCACACTTGATATACACTCTTGATATATTGTGTTATGAAAGTAATGTCCTTGATTCAATGATCTACTTAAGTCTATATGATGTTCATCAGGAATTGAACAAGCTGTAGAAGGATGGAGTGTTTGAATTAAGTTATTTTTGCAGTGTAATATGCGCGTGACCAAGGGCTTAGAGTGTTGTATTCAACATCGTAAAATCGTTGTTTTGTTTCCTTGACGCGCGGGGTGTTTTGCTTTTGAGAGAAACACTTCAGTCCACTCAGCTATAAATCGATAAGTCTGCAAGTGACCTGCATTCCGTTCAGAGGAAACGACGGCCTACCCACCTTGTGAGAGAAATACTCTGGCAGATGCACTGAAAAGCATTAGCAATACATTTTATTTCCGCTGGCATTATCTATTTTCCATTTAGTTCGAAACAGCTATCCTTTGTATTTTTTTAAAACTTGTTTGATATGGACGAAATTGCTTTGTGCATTGACTTCTCGTATTTTCCGGAACCAATGCCCGTTTTGAGTCGTATCATTGTGACGGCTGAAAGAAAACAAGGTCAGAAAGAGTATTCCAGAGGAAGGACATTATGAAGACAAGGACTGAGCAAAATGGTTAACATAGAACCAGGAGCTGAACAGGGTATGTTTGGGTGAGACAAAATGACAGATGACAAAAGAGTCGGAAGGGCTTAAGAGGAGTTAGTGAAAGTTTAACCAACTCGACATGGCAAATGTTATTGTAGTTTCAGTACGAAAAGTAAAATGCAGGTACTTCACGTCAGTGGAAGAAAGGTCGATGTGTATTGGTCGGCTTCATATGAATAAGTAGGGTAGCTATATAGAATTTCGACTTACATACCGTTAGGTTGCTTTACTGTCGGCGTATGTGACGCCGTCACGATGATAGGTTTTGTTGTTTTTTGTTGTTCCTGCTGCTGTAACTGTTAACACAGTTCAAGTCTTACCCGCACAGCTATAATGAAATAATTTCAGTGTATCGAGGACTAAGTCATCCCTTGCTCTGTCACTTTTTAAGATTATAAGATCATTTACATTTTTTTGCAGATTATAGTCTCATGTGATTACTCTATCAAATAGACCATGTAGTTGTATAAAGGCTGTCTTCTATGGGCGATTATGAAAAAAGTTGTTTGTATTTGACGTCTCAGTCAATTGATGATCACATTTTATTCATAATACATTCGATTGAATAATGATCAAATTGAATTCATTATACGTAGTTATACTGGTTTGACTGACAAAATCCTGACCTTCCAAATGATCTGTTGAATATTATAGAATTTAACTTCAAATCTGCTGTGTGCTTATCAAGTAAAATTATAGAATAGCGCTGGATAGGAGTAACATCTGATTTATTCGTCTTCGGCACATTATTTATCTTTTGAAGAAAACGTAAATGACATGTGACATTCCACTATTTTTCACGAACAGTAATATTGGAAGGGAATTAAGATGGTTTTTAAAGGAAATCCAAAAGCAGAATACGTCGATTTAAAACCTTTATATGGATTTCGACCTGGTGATAGACAACAAGCATAACGGAAAATTTAAATCAAAGATCCTAAAATCAACAAAATATGAGAGAAATATGCGTTCTCACAAAACTTCCTCAATCGAAGGTCCTTAAGAAGAGATTATGTATCATGCATAAGATCGAAAGGCAAAACTATAGATGTGTTTGTTGTATCCAAGATTGGTTTCTATTCTCATATATTACAGCAATTTCAATCAAAAACAAAAAAAATAATTCGAAACGATCCATGGTGACTGAGTTTGAGATCAAGTTAGCTTAAGAAACATAACCAAAAGCACGATTTTGGTGACTGCACTGCTGATATACGAATATTGTTTAACGACAATTTAGTTGAAGGAAGAAAATGGTTTATGGCGTTTGCAGAATTGCTGAGACGAACATGATTACATTATTTTCTTCTCTAGGCACAAGGCCCGAAATCTTTGGGGAGGGAGCCAGTCGATTAAATCGATCCCAGTACACAACTGGTACTTAATCTATTGACTTCGAAGGATGAAAAAGCAAAGTCGAGCTCGGCGAAATTTCAACTTAGAAGGTAAAGACAGACGAAATACCGTTAAGTATTTCGCCCAGCGTCCTAAAGTTTCTGTCAACTCGCCGCCTTAAAATATTCTTGTCTACCCTAGGCACAGGGACCGAAATTTTGGAGAAGGGGGCCAGTCGATTAGATCGACCCCAGTACGCAAATGGTACTTAATTTATCGACCCCGAAAGGATTTAAGGCAAAGTTAACCCCGGCGAACTTTGATTTCAGAACATAAAGACAAGACGAAATACCGCCAAGCATTTCGGCCTGCGTGCTAACGTTTCTTATTTCTTTATTGCCCACAAAGGGGCTAAACATAGAGGGGGCAAACAAGGACAGACAAAGGGATTAAGTCGATTACATCGACCCCAGTGCGTAGATGATACTTAAATTATCGACCCCGAAAGGATGAAAGGCAAAGTAGACCTCGGCGGAATTTGAACTCAGAAAGTAACGGCAAACGAAATACCGCTAAGCATTTCGCCCGGTGTGCTAACGTTTCTGCCTACTCACCGCCTTCGGTCAGCATTATATTCGTTCGCATTCTGTGTGGAGGAATTGGGTTAATCAGGAGCAACAAAATGGGATATACAAGGGATTAAAAGTATTAAGGACTAAAAGTATGTAAAAAATAATTGGTTAAAGCAAGTTTTGACGGGAGTAAAACATCAACGAGAAGGCGAGGAAGAGGTAGGGCTGTTACAAATTGGTTGAAGAAGAAATTGTAACTAGTTAGATACAAATGGCAAACCTCGTTATAGCAACGATATAGAAGGCAGAGTGCTGCAGTAAATTTAGCACTGCCAATTTAGTATACATTGTTGATTCCTTTCCTGGAAAAAATCAGAAATGTGTGTGCGTGTGTGTGTGTGTGTGTGTGTGTGTGTGTGTTATAGAGAGAGCGAGATAGAGAGAGAGAGAACGAGCGAGAGAGAAAGAACGAGCGAGAGAGAGAGAGAAAGAGCGAGAGAGATAGAGATGCTCCTTACTATAGCTACAACTAAAGTATGTCCCGAGTTCTAGGACTCACAGGGACAGTTGTCTGACTTTCATGGTGTATAAGTAAACAGAAGTCACAACAAATCTCCTGATAGAGACACCCGTGCATCGCAGGGCTACACATTTACAGGTGAGCGGACTGCAGCAATATGGAATGCAGCATTTAAAACAGGAACACAACTCGTAGCCTGGCCCGGAAATCGAAACAACAACCTTGCCAACCTGAATTTGAATACCTTAACAACGAGGCTACGTGCTTTCACACCTTACTATAACTATGCAAGGAATTGTTTAATGCGTGTAGCATTGTAGCTGCGTAGCTGGTCAACGATGGCAGACTAAGTATGAAATATTGCCTAACCCTCAAGTGCAAGACTCGTATTATGGATGTATGCAAGCGTGGTTATGTTGCAATGATTCACAGGTTGAGGTGATGGCTTGCATGATAGCTAGCAAGACTTGCATGGCAGAGAGACAGAGAAACACGGGGAAGAAATGATAGTGGAACAATTGATCAATTAGATTCCCGCTGTTGTGATAATTAAAATCGGACATATTTCACTGGGGCTAAGTAATAAGAACACACCAGAATAATAACAACAGCATCGCTAGGAACAACAACAACAACAACAACAATAACAACAGCGACAGCAACAATAATCATGACAACGACGAAATGTCAAAGCAATGTAGTACAAAAATAGCAATAATCTTGAATCTAAACACTGTGGTTCATTAATTATTTAAAATAGCTGAAGGTTTTCGGATCTCTCCACCACGCGACAGAATATGTTTTCAAGGAACATTCATGGCGGTGGAATAACCACCAAAACCAGCACCATCAAGACCACCATGAACGCTGTCACCACCACCACCACAACCACCGCTGTCACCATCATCATAATCATACTCATTATATATATATATATATATATATATATATATATACATATATATATATCGTCGTTATTATCATCGTTTCACCATCAACACCAATTCAGCATCATAACTAACAACGCAACAACCGCTATAACCATCACCATCTTCATCATCATCATCATCATCAGCAGCAGCAGCAGCAGCAGCAGCTTCAACACCATCGTTGATGTCATCGTCGTCGTCGTCATCATCATCATCATCATCATCATCATCAACACCATCGTCGTCGTCGACGTTGTTGTTGTTGTTGTTGTTGTTGTTGTTATCACCTTTATCATTAGAGCGGCGAGACGGCGAAACAAGTATAGGTTGAGCACTTGGATCGATATGATCGATATGATCGATGCTCCTGCCCCTGAAATGTGTGGCGTTTTGCTGAAATCTGAAATCTTTTCTACGGTGACAAGTTGGCAGAATGGACAGCACCTCGGACATGATTCTTGGCATAATGCTAAGAATTACTTCCACCACTT
>NC_068985.1:116194098-116195552 GCF_001194135.2 Octopus bimaculoides
TTGGATCGATATGATCGATATGATCGATGCTCCTGCCCCTGAAATGTGTGGCGTTTTGCTGAAATCTGAAATCTTTTCTACGGTGACAAGTTGGCAGAATGGACAGCACCTCGGACATGATTCTTGGCATAATGCTAAGAATTACTTCCACCACTTTTATTTCTCTATTCGAATTCCGTCGAGATCGACTTCGCCTTTCATCATTCTGGGGTCGATAATTTAAGTACCAGCGATGCACTGGGGTCCATGTAAACGACTAGCCCCACCCACAAAATGTCTGTCTTTGTGTTTATAGTATAGCGAATAATTATCATTGTTAATCCTCTCCTTCCCCTCCTCCTCATCGTCCACCTCCTCACCACCACGACCAACAACAACACTAACATCATCATTATTATCATCATCATCATCATCATCTTCATCATCGTCATTATCATCACCACCACCGTTATATGTTATCTTACCTACATCCGTTGTGACAATATGGTTTCAGAAATAACTTTCATCGTCACTGCTGCTGTTACTACTACTACTACTACTACTACTACTACTGCTACTATTGCTACTACTACTACTACTACTACTACTACTACTACTACTACTACTACTACTACCACTACTACAATAAGGGACATGCTGAACTGGTTAAGGTCAAATAACTAACAAGCAAATCTTTGGTATTGAGCAGTATATTTGCTGTAGCCTATTTTTTTAATACCAAGTCAAAACAATGTACATGAATAATACTTCCAATCAGTTAAGACGGGAAGCCATAAAAGCCACTGCCTGGTATTGCATCAGGATATTCATTATTATTATTATTATTATTATTATTATTATTATTATTATTATTATTATTATTATTTAGTTTACTACATTTATATATATATATTTTTCAATTCAATACGACTGTTTAGATTTTCACCTTTCTAATTTCTTAATGTCTAGCGATTTCTGAAAGGCAAAGCTGTTTTTTTAATTACGACATGAATATTTATAATTATCCAAGAATCTCAAGTTGCTAATTTCTCTGCATATTATTACATGCTATATGGATTTAATTTTGAATCCTGCTGCTGGTGCTGCTCCTGCTGCTACAACAACGACAGCTACTACTACTACTACTACTACTAATAATAATAATAATAATAATAATAATAATAATAATTATTATTATTATTATTATTATTGTTCAGTAGTTTTATTTTTATAACGTGCTTTCACTTCACTACCGAGCGCAGCTCTGTGCGCCTTGGGTATGTGCTGTGGTTTGCTGTGGTGCTCTTATATTTACTGTATTGAAAGTGTTTTGCGTAGAATGTGTGCAGTACCCAGTAGTGCAATTTTCTGTATGTTATATATATTTGTAATTCCTGGTGTTTTTGTTATGTATTTGTCTGAATATTTTTTTATAATACCTAAGGCACCTACTATGATAGGAATTGTTTCTGTTC
>NC_068985.1:116197079-116198028 GCF_001194135.2 Octopus bimaculoides
ATGCATATATGTATATATATATGTGTGTGTGTGTGTGTGTATGTGTGTGTTTATGTGTGTGTGTGCGTGTGTGTGTGTGTGTGTTTGTGTGAGTCTGTGTGTATGTATGTATATATATATATATTCAATCCAAACATGAACAAGCTAAGAAAAAACACGAATAAACAACAACGCGAGAACGTGGAATAAGTAGAGTGTTATTGGACGCTCATGAACGGAAGGAAAAGAAAGAGGATTTCACGTTTCGAGCGGAGCTCTTCATCAGGAATATAGAAAAATTCCAAAGAACGGTAGACGGAGAAAGAAAATCGTCAACGAAACACACGCGGTCAAGTGTACACATATATACTTTATATATACTTACACATACACACACAGCACACACTCACACACACTCACAAACAAACACACACACATTAGAGAGTGCTGAAAACTTCTTGGCTTCAATGGAATGTCGGAAGGCCTGGCTAGAGACCAAACCTTCCGTGTTCTTTTACAGGGCTTAGAAGATCTACTGAAATGTGTCTGAATCTGAGAGGGGAGTTTGTTGAATAAAATCATACTTAACTGATCCTCCTTTATTTTCTTTTACCCAAAACCACGAACTTTTATGCACTCCCTCGTGTATGTATGTATGTATGTATGTATGTATGTATGTATGTGTGTATGTATATTTGTATAGATATATAGACTATGTTCACTACAGCTTCATATACTCTTTTACTCTTACTCTTTTACTCTTTTACTTGTCTCAGTTATTTGACTGCAGCCATGTTGGAGCACCGTCTTCAGTCGAGCAAATCGACCCAGGACTTATTCTTTGGAAGCCTAGTACTTATTCTATCGGTCACTTTTGCCGAACCGCTAAGTTACGAGGACGTAAACACACCACCATCGGTTGCCAAGCGATATTGGGGGTGGGGTGGGGAAACACAGACACACAAACATA
>NC_068985.1:116198060-116202613 GCF_001194135.2 Octopus bimaculoides
ATATATATATATATATATATATATATATATATACGACAGGCTTCTTTCAGTTTCCGTCTACCAAATCCGCTCACAAGGCTTTGGTCGGCTCGAGGCTATAGTAGAAGACACTTGCCCAAGGTGCCACGCAGTGGGAATGAACATGGAACCATGCGGTTGGTGAGCAAGCTACTTACCACACAGCCACTCATGCGCCTATGAGGAAAATTCTATTAAAGCTGATATGTTACTAATTAGACGAGTGTTGCGAACAAATGTTTCTGACTTAGCTATCATTAGCGCGAAACTTGCCCTAATTTTGCCTCAGAAAGCTTTGGGCCTTCTATTTCTCGAGTTTGACTACCTTTATTTTAACCACCACATATCTTTTTGAGTTAGTTTTTGCCCTCCTATCTCTAACAGGTTCTTCTGGATTGCGGATAATGTCTTTAACCACATCGCCACCTCCATGCCCTGTTACTAGGTATTTTTATTAAAATATAAAATAGATCAATAATTAACTAGGTTCATATATCCGATATTTTCGAAATAGATCATATATGAGAATATAACGCCGTTGGTGTATAGTTAATAAAAACTATATATAATATTATATTTAGTTTCTAAATTCAAACACAACCAAAGCCAATTTTTCTTTTGGGTTCAATGAAGCGGATATGAATAATTCGGTTGAATTCATTCAATCGATAACTTTATCGTTGCTTTTCGTGTGCGTTGTCTGTGTATATAGCTGTGTGAGTATGACTATATATATATATATATATGTTCAACGTTTTCTCTGTATGCCATCTTGGTTTAATAGAACTTTCTGTGCGTGTAACGTCATGTTGGCACGCGTAGTGTCATTAATTTATCTAGTACATTCGACACTTTTATAAAACGAGTGTGGTGTGTTTGAAGGGCGATTTTGGCTGTTTCTTCTAGCACGTCAAACGACCGCATATATGTTTTATAGTTTGTTCGTGTAATTATTTCATTGCGTGTGGTTTCGTGCTGTGTTTATTATTCGAGTCTGTTTACTTGTCGCTTTGGTCACGTGGAACAAATCGAATGCAGGCTCTCAAAGATATTATTAGTGCGACTCTAATGATGGTATTCAACAGAGTTGTGTGTGATATTTTGTATAAAGATCTGGTGATAACAGATAACAGCAAGAATCTACTGGACATTCCCTTTATCTGCATTTCGGTTTAATATCGTTCAAAAATGGACGTCCCTCTAACCATGGTTACTGGAAATGTATGGCAAACATTCAAACATCTTGGTACACTCCCTGTGTTCCTTCCTTCCGGGATAATATCTGATCTATGTCGAACTTGACTACTCAGGTTCTTCTTTTTCTTCTTCTTCTTCTTCTTCTTCTTCTTCTTCTTCTTCTTCTTCTTATTATTATTATTATTATTATTATTATTATTATTATTATTATTATTATTTTTATAATTATTATTATTCTCCTCCTCCTCCTTCTCCTTCTTTTTTTTTCTTCTTCTTTTTCTTCTTCTTCTTCTTCTTCTTCTTCTTCTTCTTATTATTATTATTATTATTATTATTATTATTATTTTCCCTTTCTCCTCCTCCTCCTTCTTCTTTTTCTTCTTTTACTCCTCCTCCTTCTTCATCCTCTACTTCTCTCACGCTCTTTCTCCACACATACACACACATACATACATACATGTATATACATACACACACACGTACACATACACGTACACATACAGTCACGCACATATATACATACGTACATGTGGATCTCTGCCGTTATTGAAGTTTCACATTTAAATAACATTTCCACGGTTTCAAATACCACGGAACCTAACAATTCATTTTCACTAAGAGGTTCCTATGTGGATATCTTGTAGACATCATTGATGGAATCTGTCCAACTCCTTGACTATCAGTGCTGTCACCTTACCGACTATTTCACCACCATAGCTTACTGTTGGTAAAACTAATGCTGTGTATGGCATGGTCTTTATTGCGGTAATGATACATGCATACGCTGGAATATCACTCCTGCCTTCCTAAACCTATTCCACAAAATGTTCAATATATGCATCACCGTTGATCACAACGCTCAGCTAAGAGAAAATGTCCAAATATTCCACTACTTTGTGACCAATGAAAATGGGAGTTTGAACGGTAGATAATACCATAGCCACACCTCCATCTCTCGGCCGATTTTCTAGAATTTTATATCAAAATAATATACATGTACTATACCATGGACTTGTAATTGGAATATGGTAGAAAAGAATCGCAAGGCGGATTCTTCAATTCGAACTTACTGGTAGGAGACCAAGGGATAGACCTAGACATGCTTGGTCGGATATTGTCCTTAAACTCGGTTTGGGGAATGCTGAAGTTAAGTGGAATGATTGTTACTTCTGAGAGAGCACTTTGAACGTGGTGTCTAAGGGCTCTAACCCAAAGACACTCCGACGAAGACTAAGCGACAAAGATATACGAAGTGCACTCCAGAAGTTTTAACAGTTCTTTCAGAAGAGACATTTATTAATTTCAAAGTTATTTTATCTCTTGAAAGGTGGGCTGGTTTCAACTGAATTCACTTTTAGTAACGTTAAAGCCACCGTCCTAAAGACAACATCGAAGTTCTCTAATGTGACGTTGTTCAGGCTCCTTGACAGAGTTCACTCCATCTTCAAAAGAACTGACCCCGATGTTCGCCTTCAGCCTGGTGAACGACGAAATGCTAGAGACCATTTTGGAAGAGCTGACTAACGATTGTACCTCAGTATCCTGCCCTAAAATAGTAAGATGTACAAGGTGTACTCCACAACTTTTAAGAGTTTTTCAGTAGAGACATTTATTAATTTCAAAGAAGGTATTTTATTTCTTGCAAAGCGGTATCATTGGAACTAAATGCATTTGTAGCAGTACAGTTATGTCATGATGGCCCATGGAATGTGTCTAAGACCTTTGCTACTGCCTCCTTTATTTTCAAAACAATTACCTCTGAAGTTCTCCTTCATCTAGAAGATTGCTCATATTCTCAACCAGTTCTAATGTTTTCAGGCCCGTCATTCCTACACCTGTTACCGTCTGTCGCCTACTTTCAAACGTTTTGAGCATCTTTGCCAGTGAAAAACAAGTGCTCGGCTTATTCAGGTTAACCCATAAATGGTCTGGAGTGTTTCCCAAGTGTATTGCGTTTGTCCTGACTACATTCTGCAAACTCGTCAGCTGTGACGAACAGTGTTTACTAGCATGTGTTCAAATTGATATTGCAGCTGGCACTTTCAATCCCGAATAACAAAATTAAGTTAGCTTATTAAACCTATCGTAATGTTATACTAAAGTTACAATAAACTAGATAATCTCGGACAGTTACAACTGCCTCTCTTAAAAAAGTCTGAAAACGTCTGGAACACACCTCACTTTTATGTATGTATGTATGTATGTATGTATGTATGTATGTTTGGATGGATTGGTGGACGGATAGAGGAATGGAGAGGCGGTTGGATGAATGGATGTGTGGATAGGTGTGTGGAAGGATAAAACTCATTTTTCAATAAGGCTCAAGTAACCGATATTTCAGGAATACATCATAAAAGTTCATGATATTGTAGGAATATAGATAATGATATCTGTATACAATACATTATATACTCTGGAATCTTAAGTTTGGGCATTAATCTACAACACGTTCAGAATTTTTTCTCCCAGTTAATTACGGACCCCATCCTCTGTGCATGGTCCTCGCTCTTTGTACTCTGTTCTTTTACCTAGCACTTGTTTCTGCGAACAGTGCAATTTCATTCACAAAAATTCAGATCGCAAATAAATTTCATTATCCTACGCAGCTGTCATGCAGTGCGCCCATTAATTACCATTCCTCATTAGAATTCTACTGTTACCAAAAACTATGATGTAAGAAGATGCCATGATGTCAGATGATAATTATGATGCTAAACACAAATTTCAATAGAGAGTCTCCTTTGTTATCGTTCTGTTTTAGCATTTAACCTACATTCTCAACTTGCATTCTAGTAAATTTCCAGTGTCTTTTAAACTCCTATTTCACTATTTTTCAATGCATTCTACTTCATTAATATATACAGACACACATACACACGCACATATACTTGTAAACATATATTCATATTTATACACATACACAAGTATTCGGATAAATATTGTACTATATCACTAATTTCGAGAAAGAATGACTGGATGTAAAAAGTTTATATCACCAGAGTTTGAACTGACTGCTAAGTGATGACAAATGCATGTGTGTCTTTGTGTGTGTGTGTGCGCGCGCGTATGTATACGTGCTCAGATAGGTATGCCGCTAAAATTCCGATTTGAGCAGCAGTTGAAGTCGTGATTTTGTGAATGCCTTATCCAAAGCTGCTAGAAGTGGCTTTCCCTTGAGTCATATCCTAGAAACAGCTATCAGAGATTATCTCAAACCCTTCTTTGTATAGGCAAATTAAATTAAAATCTGAAGTCTTACCAAATTGTTTGCCTTTCCTTTCTACATTTACAAATATACACACACATACACACATATGTATTTGTGTGTATGTATATAT
>NC_068985.1:116203499-116204162 GCF_001194135.2 Octopus bimaculoides
ATATATATATATATATATATACATATATATTAACGTTGTTAACCACACATACTTAACGCTCATGCTTTGTGTATTTGCCAGTAAGCTGTTATTCGAGAGGTGAAGAATACTCTCCCAAAGCGCGGAGTGTTAAAACACCTTAGAGTCATGGACAGGCGAGATAATTCACCTTCAATCCTGAGGAGGGGTGATGGACATCGATGTTACGCCAGTTTTCGTGGCTTGCCAACATCAAGTGCCCGACAAGATCGGTGATAAACTACCTCACCAGTTCCCGACTTACATGTTCGTGGCATGCAAACCATGGGTGTGTATGCCCGGATAATGCATACGTAGGAATAAATTCAAATATGAATTACTATAGTGTAATAAACATTATCCATCTCATATACTTTTACATACGGCGTTACTGTTGGATTCAACCCTCTAACAATTCACGTGCAGTGAATATACAGAAGTATACATTTGATTTTGAAGGATAGTCTGAGAAAATACCATACAGGACACTACGCAAGTTTGTTCGACCATTGTATTATTAGAGGCATGAAACTAACATTACCTCGCATCTAAATCCTGTTTGTATTAAAAGATATTTATCTCTTACTGGACGGAGTACTTTTTTGTAAATCCCACGAATAACAGAACTGTATACTATATATATAT
>NC_068985.1:116204239-116210356 GCF_001194135.2 Octopus bimaculoides
ATATGTATATGTATATGGAAAGGAGAGAGAGGAGAGAGAGAGAGAGAAAAATAGATTCCATTAACGCTTATTTATATATCGACAATATATATCATATGCGCTGAATGAATTTCTGCGTATTGGATATTATATTTACAATCTGCATTAAGCTACTATTATAAGATATTGTCATCAATTAGCTGTCAATTCAGATCCTGGTGATTTTAACATCCATTTGTGGCATTCTGGAATATAGTGATACATTGCAGCATTTATCTGAATTTACCCATAAACACCGGATGTTTAAATAGAGCCTTCTTGTTACGATGGAGCTGAGTATTTTTGCCAACATCAACAATAGACTCCTAAACGATCCATCAACGACAGTTTATTTACTTAGTCGATCGTTCTGTCAGAAATGGCAGTTAAAATTCCATCAAATCATGACACATGCTTTTAAAAATGCAGTTGTTGTAAATAATTATTTTTAGATACTCCTGAGAGGATGGGATAGTCATGGCTGGAGTACTTTTGGTTATATGTCTCGTCAATCATGGTTGACTCGGGGCTAAACAACAACAGGAAACTAATGAAATAAAGCAAAGATATATGCCCTATACAATCACTCAACATGGTATACAGAGCATAAAAAACGAACCCAAAATTTTACAAGACTAGCTTAAAATAGGTATAACATACCAAGATGTTCGTTGCTGAACATCGTTGCACTTATTTCTATACAGTTCTGAAGTAAGGGGTAAACCACAAACTAAACAACCACGAACTAATGAAAAAAAGTATCAAAGATTCAATTTCAAAAAGCATGTGAAATAGAGATTCATTTGAAATCATTCTTTACTGGCGAAAGGAACTATATCGTTTTAAAATCCTTCAGGGTTTATTGTTTGGTACTTTGGATCGTAGAAATTCTAGAATCAGGATAGAGGGCGATATCAATTTTAATGTTGATTAATTGTATTCATGAAAGTTCAATTGAATTGAGTAACTATATAGCATTGAAGACGCATCAGTGCAACTTAGCTTATTTATATGTGTACAGGCACACCCCTACACGTTCACTAACACACATTATTACATACGTATAATAAGATTTGAATAAAAAAGAATACGTCAAATTATATTTTGTACTATACTGTTTGTGGCGCCAACAATGCAAGGGATCTTTTATCTTTTATTGTTTATCGGTTTAAACCAGAAGCTGGGGTCATGCTGGAGCATTACCTTACGTTGATGTTCATATTCACTTCGATGTACACGCGCACTTTTAGCGTATTGATTAAAACATTCAGTCACACATGTATTCACAAATGCATGAAAACATACATACATACATCTAAACGGATGGGCATATGCACCACATAAATAAACATTAACACATACATACACATATGTTATTGGCATGAGCATTTGTCTGCATATATATGAATAAATATTTACTCGCACATACGCATATCCATATATTTATATAGGCATACATTCGTACGTATGTGTGTATTCTTATATACCTGCGCTCAATTATGCACATACAAATAATTATCCTATTCTTATTAGAAAACGGCAAATTACATTTCCTAATATCCACTGATATGAAACACACACAAGCAATCTCATGCACTCAATCAGATTCACACACCTACACACACATTCACACAAAACGCAATCACACACACACACACCCGTCCATTCACAAGTTTGAAGCATAATGGATCTTAAACAAACAATAAAGAGTTTAGTAATATCCTGACACACATATATAGACTCATATGAAGTAAAATGAATATAATTGATTCACCTATATTCAGATGTAGATATAGATGCACATGTAGGCATATATTCCCTATGCCCTCACATTCGTACACTATATGCCCAATGAAATGAGCCTTCACGCTCTCTCACATTCACACACATATACATGCATACACACTTGAATTAACACAGATACACACACAAACATACAGATATATACGAAGTGATGACACTCATTTTTGAAAATTGCTTGACACTAACACTCAAGCAAAGAAGCACATACGGACACACAGACATTCGTGTATGCATGGAGACTTAGAATCGCATCCGCCTGAGCACACAATTCTCGAAACACCCACAAGTATACAAATAATATTCCCATACATACATGATCACACCGGATAGATCACAAATATACTCATACTCATATATACCCATGGATGCATTGCAGCGTTCAGACAATTTTTATTAGAGAAAAAGGCACAGGCAGGATTAGTGAAACGAGCCCTCAGGCAGTTATATGTATACGCATATCCACAAGTTGTTAACGAAACAATATACACATATAGAGGTTTACACACGCAGAAAGAATATGCGCCATATTATGGAATGTGATTGAGGGTATATACGACTGATTCACGAGTGGTTTAATGCATGAAGCAGCATTGCTGTCATTGCGCCACTCACCTGTAAAATGCAATTACAATATGCAACGAATAGCGTTGGATTATACTGTCAGAAAAGTCTTCTACGTGAACATTGCATTTCATACGACATATATGTACATACATGCATACGCATGCATAACTACTTACATAGTAGCATATATATATATATATATGTGTGTGTGTGTGTGTGTGTGTGTGTGTGTGCATACATACACATGTATGTATATATATATATATATATATATATATATATATATATATATATATATGTATGTATGTACGTATGTAAATATATACGCGCGCACACACACACATACACATATACACACACATACACAAACATGAATATACATATGTTTGCGAGAGAGAGAAGAGTGTAGAACCTAGTAATTCATTCTAAAAACATTTCAAACTAAGCTGAATACACTTCATCGAATTTCCATATCCCGAAAATATTGAACATTCTAGAAGTTACTAGAATTCTTTGCAAAACCATTTCTCTTCACATATTAGCAATCTATATACCCATTCACTGAATGCTATAATATGCATTCAAAATTCTTCTAGCCTATACAAATAGAAAATACAGATATATATTTACATGTGTTTGTATATTGTTATAAGATCTTTACTGTTACGTTATTTTCCTTGAGGCCAAGGAATTAGTGCCGCATACCAGTATAATTGATCGAGATCTCAGTACCGTTCCGCTACATTCTTCAAAGTAGGCAATTTTCGAGGTGGGCTGACAAGCCGATAACATTGCTCCTAGTACTGGACTTAAACTTTATTCTAGCGACCCTGCAGTTAATGGAGACAAAATTGACCTCCAAGGGATATCTACTCAGTATGAAAAAGACTAGAAGAAATACTATAAAGCATTTTCTTCGACTTACTACCGATTCTGTATGTTCGCCGCCATAAGTTCGCAGGGCCTGTCTCTCCAAAATCATGACTATACAATCGTGCGCACATGCAAATGCGTTATCATTTATATTTTGACGTGAAACAATGCTTACTTAGTATTAGTAATATGATTTATATAGAAGGATAATCATGTCATAGTGAAGCACATGCAAGATGATATCAAAAGATTCCCGGGCAAGTTGTGTTCAATAAAAAATAATTTATTTACCTATGTTTTAACATCAGCTTTTGTCTGAGCTGCGACTCTGTCGTGCTGTTTGAAGTGCCCGTGCCGCTCGAAACATTGCCTTTTTGCCGTAAGCTTGCCGAAGCATGTTCGATGTGTTTGTAGACGATGTTGCAGCTTTCAGCATACATCTGACCATAAAAACCCAAATTTCAGAACTTGTGAAGTAAACACAGCGATGTCACGCGGCACACTGCCTAAAGAAGGTAACTGCTAGCTCTCCCTGCGTAATCAACTGGGCGTGCTGCCATCTATTGGTGGGGCATGGAGTTAGGCCTGGAATTTTTTGATACCACTTCGTATAAACACTGATGTGCATAAACACGAACGCATACAATAATGCAACAAACAGGAAATGAAATGATAAATAATTAAGAGAAAATAGATAGATTTGGCTTAAAGAGGTTGTTGCAAATCCCATACTCGTGCATGTACGCAAACTCTCGCAGAATGAAACATATGTAACAGTCATCACACGGTATGTCTTTCACTCTTGATTCGATAAGAAACAATTATTCTAAATACAACAGTATACCATAAGTTTCCTGATGTGCATAAATAAGTAATTTAGCGCGAATAACCGTTGAAAAAATATATTTTCATGTAAAGTATTTTTCAAGTGGTTTGAGTGCACTCAGACGTGAGAAGACCTTCCGCTATCACTTCGTCAGCTAAGTATTCGAAATCTGACATTCGATACACTGTAAGAGTGAAATAATTTTTTCCATAAAAATAGTACCCGATACGCCTACTTATGTGCAGAAAGAATGTTGAAGCTAGAATGCTGATTTCTGCAGCGTCATTTGTTAAAGTTTAGCTGTCCCAATATTAATAGATGCTCCTAGGTGACGGAACTGAAGGACAAAGAATCGCATGCATCCTACGATCCAGTGGCGTCATTAACAGTCTATTATGTTTTCATATATGTCAAGAGAAGAATTTTCACCAGGACTATTTCCGCGACGTAAGGTTTTCTATCGTCCAGATGCATCCAAATCTCTTAAACACGAATTAACACGAATATATCAGTATATATAGTGAAATAGCTTTCTGTTAAAGATGCATGATGCCCTGGATCTTACACTGCTCATTTAAGCGTGGCTGTGAATAGGCGCAGGAGTGGTTATGTGGTAAGAAGTTTGCTTCTGAGCCAGATAGCACTGGGTTCTGTCCCACTGCGTGGCATCTTGGGCATGTGTCCTCTACTATAGCCTCCGACTAACCAAAGCCTTGTAAGTGGATTTGGTAGCTGGAAACTGAAAGAAATCCGTGGTACACTCACACATGCACACACACACACACACACACACACACACACACACACACATATATAAAGTAGCTATGCCCATGTGGTAAGAAGTTTGCTTCTCAGCCACATTGCTCTGGGCTTTGTCCCACTGCGTGGCATCTTGGACAACTGTCTTCTACAATAACCTCGGAACGACCAAAGCCTTGTTATTTCTTGCATGCGCACGTGGTCCTTTCCTTGAATATGGTAATTCCAACTTGTTCTTTTAGTAGATTACTACTATTTGTTTTAGTAAATTAAATAGTGGTCAGGGAGGAATTCTAGGAGTGTTTGTAACTGTCGATTAACTAGCAGCAGTCATGATAATAACAATAGTAGTAGTTGTAGTAGTAGTAGAGGTGGTAGTCGTCGTGGTGAAGTTTTTCCCTCTATGATTTTGATAGAAATCATAGACGGAAACTGAAAGAAATCCATCATAAACACACACACACACACACACACACACACACACACACACACACACACACACATATATATATATAATGTAGGGTACCAGAAAACCACGTGCTAGAAAGAGGAGTTAACACTCCAAAGCCACACATTTCACACTATTAATAAATACGCACAGTGAATGCAATGAATAAAATAAAATAGGTTTACCCTGTATAAATTACAAAAGCAGGAGACAGATATCTTGGTATCAACTGATTTCATCTTTTGTACCTTTCTACGCAAGGATCATCATCTAATCTCACTGATTTTTGAAAATATTCATCACATTAATAGTGAGAAATTTGTGGTTTTGGAGTGTTACCTTCTCTTTCTAGCAAGTTGTATTCTGGTACCCTACTTATTTATTTGTATATTTTATAGAGGAAACGTTGTGAATTTGGGAAATTTGTTGTAAATTCACAACGTTTCCTCTATACAAATTCAAAGAAAATACTAGCCAAAATGAACGCATTAGCAAAGGAATATTTTTTATAAGAAAATACCGACCAAGTCTAAATTCTCTAAACTAGCAACACTGAGACTTTCATATATATTTTAATATTTTTATACGTAGATTTGCAAGTTATTCATAAGAAATAAAGAAAGGGGATCGAAGAACCCGATTTCTATCAAAATCATAGAGAACAACTTCACCACGACGACTACCACCTCTACTACTACTACTACTACAACTACTACTATTGTTATTATCATGACTGCTGCTAGTTAATCGACAGCTACAACCACTCCTAGAATCCCTCCCTGACCACTATTTAATTTACTAAAACAAATAGTAGTAATCTACTAAA
>NC_068985.1:116211891-116216962 GCF_001194135.2 Octopus bimaculoides
GTGTGTGTGTGTGTGTGTGTGTGTGTGAACATATATATGTGTGTGTGTGCGTGTGTGTATGCTTACAAAAAAAATAATATTAACAGCCGTTTGTGTATTTGTGTGTGTGTATGTGTGTGCGTGTGTCTATGTATGTTTCGGTGTCTGTGTGTAGTCTCTGCCTGTCCATGTATTTACTCTCTCTCTCTCTATCTCTCTCTCTCTCTCTATCTATCTATCTATCAAGATGTCTGGTTATATTTCTATGTTTGTATCTATATTTCTATTTATCTCATGCTTGTCTACCTACCTGCCTGCCTGCCTGCCTGCCTGCGTCGCTGACCAACTGACTATTTATCTGTCTCACTCATTATACCTTTTTTTTTCCAAAGCAGCGAGCTGGCAGAAACGTTAGCACGCCGGGCAAAATGCTTAGCGGTATTTCGTCTGTCGTTACGTTCTGAGTTCAAATTCGTGCGAGTTCCTCTTTGCCTTTCATCCTTTCGTGGTCGATCAATTAAGTACCAGTTATGCACTAGGGTCGATGTAATCGACTTAATCCGTTTGTCTCTCCTTGTTTGCCTCCTCTATGTGTAGCCTCTTGTGGGCAATAAACAAAACAGGAACGCTAGCACGCCGGGCGAAATGCTTAGCTGTATTTCGTCTACCGCTACGTTCTGAGTTCAAATTCCGCCGAGGTCGACTTTGCCTTTTATCCTTTCGGGGTCGATAAATTAAGTAGCAGTAGGATACTGGTCGATCTAATCGATTAGGCCCCTCCAATAAAATGTCGGTCATTGTGCCTAGAGAAGAAAATATTATGCCTTCCTTCCTGTCTGTTTTACCATCTCTCTCTCTCTCTTTCTTTCTCTCTCTCTCTCTTTCTCTTTCTCTCTCTCTCTCTATGTATCTGTCTCTATCTGTCTGTGAATCTATCTATCTGTTTATCTATCTACCTGTCTACCTGCCCATCCATCTCTCTTTCTATCTGCTTATCTATTTCAAATATCTATTCATCCGTCTATCAATATACCTCTGCTCAGCGTATCGCTATCTCTGTATGGCTGCATGAACGTTCATATTTCCATGTGCCAATGTTTGTGTGGGTCCAAACACTTAGGAGCTTATCAAAACTATCGAGTTAAAAATATAACGAAGCTAACACATTTTACTAAGATTCCGTCATGCTTATCGAATTAATGATTTCATTTTTCTGTCGAAATATTGAATTTCTATGAAAATACACCACAGTGTCAATAATTAAAAGAGATCGTTATGTATTTGGAGAAATTGCATTTTGATGTATCTGAGTGTTTGAATCAGCATTTTTATGGCAAAACAGATTGAAACAATCTAGAAATCTAAGCAAGTAATGATTTTTCTTGTTCATTTTCGTCTCTTTTATCTTTTTCTTGTTTTTATCATTGAAATGTGGCAATGCTGGGGTACGACCTTGAAAGTTTTAGTTGAATAAATCGACTTTGGTATTTATTCTTTCATTCTTTTTCTTCCATTTCTTTCAGTAATTTGACTGTAGCCATGCTGGAGCAACACCTTGAAGGATTTTAATCGAATAAATCGACACTAGGTCTTATTTCTTAAGCCTAGTAACTTATTCTCTATGTTCGGAGAGATACACACACCACACATATACACACACACCGCACATATACACACACACCGCACATATACACACACACCATATATACACACAGACTTTTTCTGTGTCTCTCTTTCACACACACACATGCACGCTTTCTCTCTATCTCTATCTCTCTCACACACATATATATATATGTATGCATATATATAAACTACGCACATGTATATTCATATATGCACACATATTTATGCATACAGTTTTATATAGACAAATATATATATATACCTTTACTTTTATCCTTTTAATATATATACATGCATACGTAAATATATATCTAAATGCATACATACAGGCATTGTTATACACACATACATACACATACGCCTACACACATATAATGACCTTCCCAAAGTTTCCACTGTTACTATGAAACGTTGACAGTCAGCCCCAAGTGTTGTGTTGATGGGTCTTGTTATCACGTGTGTGCATGTGTGTGTTTGTACATAATGTGTGTATATGCATAATTGTGTATATTAATGCGTTTGTTTGCATATATTGTCTTCAGAATCACGTTTATATTACTTGGTAGCAACGTAAAATGTGAAGATTATATTCGCTACATAAATCATTGGTACAGAGAGTGTTATTTTAAGTAGAACGTTGTGTAGGACTGTAGGTGCTATAGCGACAGTAATAAGCTATGATGCAGTGACTATGTGTGAGAATACAGTTTTATTTCGCTGGCGAGTTCGGCATATATATTCAAATGTTGATCTTATCGGAATCGTACATGTATCTGTCATGACATTTATCGATGTATATTTTTGAACACATTGGTATGTTTGTTGGTATATTTTATATATATAAACGTATGTAAGTGTGTTTTGATAGAAATATGCTTGCGTGTGCATGTCTATATGAGGGTTTGTGTGCCTTCAACAAACACACACACACACACACATTTACACTCACGCACAGACATACATACATGCATATGTATATGTGTGTGTGTGTGTGTGTTTGTGTGTTTGTGTGTGTGTGGGTGTTTGTGTGTGTGTGTGTGTGTATGTGTGTGTGTGCGTTTGTGGAACTATGTCGCTCCATCATTCTCTCTAGTTATCTACATATATATCACCGCTCTGATCCTGATAACTATCGACCTATCGTATTCTCAGCCAATATCTCAAAGTTGATGGAGATAACCACTAACAATCTTCATCGGCGTTGACCCCCGCCTCTCATATCTTTCCTTTTAACTCTCCCTGTTTCTCTATACGTATATATGTATGTTTCTCCTTAACGGCCTCCAATCCAATTGACGGCAGATTTCTTGACGAATTATCTGCGTATGTCACACAGTAGTTAGCTCTCGTCCAAGAAGAATTTAATGAAAGCCATGTTGTCTAGAAATCAGCAAATTGCTCATGAAGCTTCTGGGAAAACGTGACGCTTATGAGCTTCAGTCCGTCATATATTTCTCTGTTTCGAGTGAATAGCTACGAAATCAGAGTATATTTTCACAGCTGATGGGGCTCTATCTCAACGATATCCTATGTAGTCAGATGTGTCCAACGGTTTGTGCCGTTCTCGTGAGTCCCTTTGCTCTTGTACAGCAGCGACCTTCCTGCATCAGCTCCAACCAACTTGAAAATTGTAAACACCTGAAACATAAGTTAATGTTGAAAATCCAAAAATAAAAACATATATATATATATATATATATGCTTGTATGGGTATGTGTGCATAATTACTCATATACATCTACCAAATATTTGATCTTCTATGTAAAGAAGACTTGAACACATATTTCAGGACCTATATTGGATCATCAGTTCAGTTCCATTATAGCTTTACGCTGTGAATCTTTCATTAACATTTCCACCTACGTACGGAAAATAGGATTACTATCATCTCGAATTAGTACAATGTCTAGCATTTACGATAGGTTGGAACCCATTGGAGGAGCAGTGTATAGATCATATCCATAACTCCATGAACTCACAATTACGAATCACTCATTATATACACTTTTACTGTTTTATTTGTTTCAGTCGTTTGCCTGGCCATGCAGGAGCACCGCCTTTAGTTGAACAAATCGACACCAGAACTTATTTTCTGTAAGCCTAGTACTTATACTATCGGTCTCTTTTGCCGAGCCGCTAAGTTACAGGGATGTAAACACAAGAGCATTAGTTGTCAAGCGATGGTGGGGGACAAACACAGACACGCAGAAATATATATATATATATATATACGACGGGCTTCATTTCAGTTACCGTCTACCAAATCCACTGCGAGGCTTTGGTCGGCCCGAGGCTATAGCAGAAGACATTTGCCCAAGTTGTCACGTAGTGGTGTTGAACCCGGAACCATGTGGTTAAGAAGCAAGTTTCTTACCACATGCATATACATATATATCTATATATGTGTACATGCATGCATACATACATACATACATACATACATACATACATACATACATACATACATACATACATACATACATACATACATTGGGCTTCTACACAATTACTTGTTATGAATTCTCTGACAAGGCATTGGTCAGCCCGAGATTATTCAAGAATACACTTGTCCGGGGCATCATGCATTGAGACCGTAACTGAGACCACGTGGCTGCAGAAGTTCCTTGAAGATAATCACGTGGGTACAAATTTGGACTACCATGACATGGCTGATTTAGTTACTATGTCCTACCATGACTTGCACTCATTCCGGGCCCTTTTGATTCAACAAAGACAGGCAGGACATTCATGAGATTGGTAGATGAAGTGTACCTAATCTTGTGTATTATACTTAAAACGTTGCTAAGCGATTTCATTGATATCGGACACTATTATAGACATAAGGCCCAATTCTACGATTTGAGGATTTCAATTTCTTCACTTCTTTACTCAATGATATTACTTTTAAAAAAAGCCCTATGGACGCTGTCCCTCCTCATCTGACTATTCCTTTAATCCATTGGGGCGGTGGTAGTGATGGATGTTGTTGTGGGATTATGGTGTTGGTGTGACGATAAGGGTGGGTGTAGTAGTGTGATGTAGTGGGTGTAGTAGTGTGATGGTTGTAGTAGTGGAAATAATATGATGGTGTAAGGGGTTGTGAGATGGTGGCTGTAGATTTAGTGTAGGGATGTTGGTTATAGTGTAAAGGTAGCGATGGTGGTAGTAGTGGTAGTAGTGTTAGTGAGAAGTGTAAAAGAGGGATGCGAGAGAGACTGGTAGATAACGAGAGAGAGAGAGAGAGAGAGAGAGAGAGAGAATGAGAGAGAAAGAAAGAAAGAAAGAAAGAAAGAAAGAATTTGATTGGTACATTTTTATTCACCCCACATGGTTTCAGTTTCAATCTCACTGCGTGGCAATTTGGGCTGGTGTCTTCTGTTACACCCCAGGGCCAACCAAAACCTTCTGAATGGAAACTGAAAGAAGCGTGTCATATATATATATATATATATATATATATATATAT
>NC_068985.1:116216972-116218354 GCF_001194135.2 Octopus bimaculoides
TGTGTGTGTGTGTGTGTGTGTGTGTGTGTGTGTGTGTGTGAGTCTGTCTGTCTGTGCGTATGTGTGAGTGTATGTGTTTGTGTATGTTTGTGTTTGCGTTTGAGTGTGCGTGGGTGTGTTTGTCTGTGTCTTTGCGTCTGTGTTTTTCCCTCCCCGCTGCTTGACAGACGTTGCTTTTGTGTTTACGCCTTTGTGATATAGAGGTTCGGCAAAACAGAATGATATAATATGTACTAGGCTATGCAAAAAAAATAAGTACTGTGGTTGATTCGTTCTAGGAAAAAATATTCAAGGCGGTTCCTTGACGTAGTCGCAATCTATTGACTGAAAGAAAAAAAAATGTAAAGTTATATCTTGAACAGATCGGAACACACATAGCAGAGATTTAAAACAAAGACCAAAAAGACTGTCTATCTGACGCATTTATTATTCAACAAATTCGCTGCCTTCCGTTTGAAAGTACCATCATTGCATCACCGTTAGTAGTTTACGATACATTCGCATCTGCAATCTAACCACAGTGGCTTCCTTAGAATTATAACTAAAAGCAATAGATAGATATATTCTACCATTATCAACTATGCCAAATGAACCTTGGCACCGGATTCTACGTAACGTATGACTATAGCGTTCCCCAACATAAAACGCGCTGTTACATGCTAATATGCATCGCCGCCCATTTTAAATATCAGTCGCCATATCGCATCCTTTAATCGGCACAAACCTAGCAAACTCTATCATCTATTACAACTCCCACAAAATCAGACGCCGATGCTGCAGTAACACGGAAAAACTGGATTTATTCTTCAAATGTAATGTACTGATAAATATCACTCGAACACATTTAGCCATTTATGTTCTATTTTTCTTCAAAGAGAATTCAGTAATACGTGGTCGCTCCTTGAATCAAAATTATATAAATGTTTCGGTGGTTTGTGCGTGCATTGCGCTTGTATGTGTGTATGAATTGAGAAGATTACGACTCCGTTTAAAAGAGTGTCTTTGCGAGTGACTGCATTGATATGTGGGTACGTGTGTGTGTGTGTGTGTGTATGTGTGTGTGTGTGTGTGTGCGTGTGCGCGCGAGTGTGTGTGTAAATGCGTGCGTTTGAAAACTGGCGGAGAAATATGTGGGCAAACATAAATATTCACAAATATTCGTACCAGAATATAAGTATTTATATCGAGATAAAACATTAATTTGAATACATGAATGTGTGTATATGTATATATTCATGCATGTGTATGGATATAGATGTATCCATACACATGCATACATACACGCACACACATATGCATACATACATACATACATACATACACACATACATACGTACATATGTACAAATGTGGAAATATATATATATATTTATATATATATA
>NC_068985.1:116218621-116219212 GCF_001194135.2 Octopus bimaculoides
TATATATATATATATATATATATATATATATATATATATATGTATATCTATACATATATATTTACATATATACATACATATGTATATATACATACGTACATATACATAGACACACGAATATAACACACACAGTTATATATACACATATATGCTTATGTGGTATGTGTATAAATTCATACGATCGTACATTCATACATGGATACATACATACACACATACAGAGACAGACACGAACGCAATCAAATTCTCACACAAACATACACACAATCACAAAAACACGTGCACTCACATTTGTATACACACATGCACACAGGCTTTCATGATTATGAGGAACAGATAACAATCTGCCAAATGCAAAAATCACCAAAATGGCCCAAAGATTCCTCACCAATGATATACTGGTTCCTGCACAGTAATCTGTTGATATCTTGAAGAGCAACAGTTTCAACTGAAGCGATATTTCTTTTCCTCGATCTTTTCCTTTTCTTCATTCTCGTGTGTATCTGTGTGTGCCTGGGTGTGTCTATATATATATAGGTGTGTGTGTGTGAGTGTGCAAATATATATGTGTGTGTGTATATATATATATAT
>NC_068985.1:116222117-116223075 GCF_001194135.2 Octopus bimaculoides
GGGGTGGAAAAAGACAAGACGAAGAAGAAGAAGAAGAAGAAGAAGAAGAAGAAGAAGAAGAAGAAGAAGAAGAAGAAGAAGAGGGATAAGAAGAATGAAAGAATGAAAGAAAACTGAATGATAGGTAAATAAGACAAAGGGCAAAGAAAGACGTGAATGAAGAACGGAAAAAGAAATAAAAGTAAAGGGTAAGAGACATATAGCGTGTGATATGAAGCCAGTGTTGTCGTATGGTTTCGTTTTCTAACAGGAAATATTGGCACAAGGCCAGCAATTTCGTCCAAAGGAGTTAAGTTGATTACATCGACGCCATTGATCATATGGCACTTATTTTATCGACTCTGAAATAGATGAAAGGCAAAATCGACCCCCCGGCGGATTTTAACACAGAACGGATTTGAACACGGATGAAATACCACTAAGCAATTTACGTGGCGCGACAACGACTCTTACGATTCTACCATCTCATAGTCCTCTAAAAAGCAATATCAAAATAGAGATTGCAAAGATGCAATGATAACATGATATGGTTTACAGGGACGGATAGTTAATTGTTTGGTACGGGCCTTTAGGTGAAGCCGCTTATCCGAAACTGTAACCTAAAAAGAGCACCGGAATCACATAAGTTTTGTAGAATCTGAAGGTGAATGAAAGTTGCCAGATAAACCTAGTTATTAGTTATGTGCCGTAGGAATATTTTCTGTTTTTATTGTATGTAGAAGATTGAGTGCGGATTTTCGTCAGTGCACTCTTCTAGGGCACTGGAGATCTTAGGAATATCTATTTGATAGCAGGGACTATGATACAGAGAAGGTGTGTTGAAATCAAATGTTACAATCAGCGTAGTACAAGGCCTAAACTGTGAACTATGCGTACGTATATGTTATGTATATATGTATGGATTCATATCTATGTATGTATGTAGAAATATCTTACTTGGAAGAGGATGCGTGGCGTT
>NC_068985.1:116223085-116223807 GCF_001194135.2 Octopus bimaculoides
TATATATATATATATATATATATATATATATATATATGCGTATTTAAATATCTACCAAATATTTTGGTAAGATAAGTATTGTATTGTAACTGTTACCAAAGTAGCAAAGTTATCACTTGAAAAGTTGTTTATACTTTGTTTCAATATAATGACTTTCGTATAGGTGATACAATTTTGGCTGCATATCAATTGAAATAAGAGCCATGACACAATCCTATATATTAATAAAACGTGTTTATTATCCTATGCGCATTTCGATACAAGATCCCGACTTACACTTGTCTGAGATAAGAAATTAGGGCCTTGCATCTCTTCATGGCCAAGTTACATTAACTCACAACAGACAACATTATTGTTTGTACATAAATTACATGTATATAGAGAGGTTCTAATCAGTTTGTTTGGACATGAACATATTGAAACTGCTTGCAATATCGGTTAAGAAAACCATTATATATTAGAGTAACTAAGTACAATTGTTAACCTAGGATATTAAGTGACGGCATGCTTACGACGCTGTTTCATCAAATAAGAAAACCGTTAGGGGTTTGAGAAGAAAAGAAATGAAAAGAAGAATTGGCTATTATAGATCTTGCCGAAATACAAATCAATGGTCAAAGGGAGGTAAGTCTAGCAAAATGAGGTTTGTGATCTTCATAATTTACATCATTGTGATTAACCCTATCACATAATTATATATATATATTATATTATATATTATT
>NC_068985.1:116223867-116227066 GCF_001194135.2 Octopus bimaculoides
TATATATATATGCTGAGACCCCTTCGGTCATGACTGACCATGGGATTGCACCTAGAAAGTTACCCTCCGAGGCACAAGTGCGGGCAAGGTTGTTTATGGGAGACCAACAGTCACCCATGCATACCGACCGCCCCTCTCCACGCCACCAGTGTTATCCAAGGGAAAGACAAAGGGGCCGATACAGCTTGGCACTTGTGACGTCGCAACTCATTTCTACAGCTTCGTTAACTGGAGCAACATTAAATAAAACGTCTCACACAAGAACAGAACACAGTCCGGTCCGATCCCGGAATCGAACTCACAACCTCACGTTTGTAAGCCTCATGCTCAATCCACTGTGAATACATGTATATGTATGTATGTACATATATGCGTGTGTGTGTGATATATATAAATATTAAATCATGTATTATATATATATATTATATTATATATTATTATTATTTACTATTTATTGTTTAATTGTACGCGACGCACCCATACACTTGCTTATATATATGAAAGATGTGCATCTGACTGGACAAGATATCATGAGCGTTCCCAGTTGTGCTGAAGATAAAACGTAAACAAATGATGTAATGTTGATCAAATCCCGTCGTTTTTGTCGTGTTTAGATTTCTCTTTGATTCTCAGTAACTATTTCAACAACAGCCACTTGCTTTCGTCTGATGCATCGCTCACAGAGTGAGGGACATATTTTGCTTCACTGAGAAATATGTTTTGTTTATGTAAATCTGAATTTTTTTATATTGGGTAGATCAAAGATAATTTACGGCAATACAGACTATATCCAATTTTGAAACAGCTTTGAGAACCCGTAAAAAGATGGCATTTCCAGTCAAAGGTATCTACTCGATATTCCGATGATATCGCAACAACAACAACAACAACAACAACAACAATAATAATAATAATAATAATAATAATAATAATAATCTTTTCTACTAGAGGCACGAGGCCTGAAGTTTTGAGCGGTGGGGTAAGTCTATCACATCGATCCCAGGACTCACGTCGTGTTTATTTGATTGACCCCGAAAGCATGAAAGGCGAAGGTTGACTTAGGCAGAATTTGAACTCAGAACAAGAAGATAGTCGATACGCTTCTAAGCAAGATCATTTTCATCATTATCATCGTAATATCATCCATGTCATCATCATAGTCAACGTCTTCTTCCATCGTTTCACTTCCTCCGCCTCCGCCTCCTCATCATCATCATCACATCATCATCACCATTATCACAATCATCATGAACATCAACAACTTTTTTCTTTTCTCCTCCCCTTCTCCCCTTCCCTCTTTTCGTCTTCCTCTGTTTTCATTATCATAAATATCTCTTTAGCAATTAATGCTCATCAAGTTTACAAACGTTTACTCGGTTAATTAGCATATTTACATTATTCTTCATTACATACGTTGTATCTCGCATCTGATTGCCATCGAACTTACATCCTTTGCCGATGTTAAATACCGGATATCTATGTAAAATGTTTAATGCATTTCTGCGTGTTAACTCTTTAATTTCAAACACCGAGATTGAATGAAATAGAAAGAAGTCTTATTTCGGTTAAAACACTGTATACACCATTGCAACATCTCTTTTGTATTGCTTTCTACTTTCTATTCTTTCTTTTTCTTCTCTCGCATATTATATATATATATATATATATATATATATATATTATACAATATAATATAATATACATGATTCGTCAGCAAATCATAGTCCTAGAGTATCGTTACTTTTCCATCCGCCTACATAACTTTACTTGGTACATGCTCATACCAGTTCTCTGTTACTTTGTATTGGTATTTACGGCATAAGAGCCAATGAAGATACACACACAATTTATTGTAGCGGCGCTTGTATTCTTTTTGTGCAAAGCTCTCACATCTACTTTCCAAGTGGGTCACATTGTCCATACTTTTTCCATGTCAGAAGTTTCATAGATGTTATATTTCACTTAATTGGTAGCGAGAGCCTGGTCTTGTGCAGCAATGATCAGGCTTCCGTGGGTACGCTTCAATCACCTAACCCATTATTATCTGTTTTCAATAATCATAATAATAATGATAATGATAATGATAATGATAATAATAATAATAATAATAATAATAATAATAATAATAATAATAATAATAATAATAATAATAATAATAATAATAATAATAATAATAATAATAATAATAATAATAATAATAATAATAATAATAATAATAATAATAATAATAATAAATGAGATCTAGGTTAGGAAATGACACCTTTAGACAAAACAAAAATGGAGTAATGGGGACAAAGCAATGTGAGATGTATTAAACAATAAACTCGATATATTATAACGTCATCTTGGCAATTTTTAGGACCCTCAAATTTTCAAATTAAAAAAAAAATATTTATTTCTAGACAAAACGTGTATCTAATGAAAATCCGAGTAACACTCCAAGAATTATCAGAATTCTAGGAGCGTATGATGTATATATACATATATTTATAAACATAGACATAGTATTAGAAGATAGATAGATAGATAGATAGATAGATAGATAGATAGATAGATAGATAGATAGATAGATAGATAGATAGATAGATAGACAGATAAATAGATTAGGTGATCGATTGATTGATTGACAGGGACTTCCATAGGACACAGATCTACAAAACCACAATATTTCTACTAACTATCAAACAAGAGGTTCATGTCAAAGTTCATTGATACTTTTATAAAATTGATATATTTATTTTGAATAACATGTCATAACAGCGATATCACCAGACACGTTATAGCCGCCATTACTTGGTTTCGTCCATTCAAACAAGCACAAAACACGCACAGCATTTTACACACACACAGTCTCTTATATACACACACAGAGGCACACGCAAATATATACTTACACCTGTATTATATTTACTCTTATTAAAAATACATATATTCTTATATACGCACCTATATATATATATATATATATATATACGTGCATATACATACATACATACATATATATATACACACATATGTATGCGTATATATATATATAAATATATACATACGCATATATATGCGTATATATTTATATGAATATATATGTGCGTCACTATATACTTATATACACTATGCATACATAAGTACATGCATGTATATACATATATATGTAAATATATATATATATATCTATCTATCTATCTATATATATATATAT
>NC_068985.1:116227258-116229139 GCF_001194135.2 Octopus bimaculoides
ACACACACACACACACACACACACACACACACACACACACACACACACACACACATATATATCATTAAAAGGCGTTCAAAAACTAACCTGTGATAAAAAACATTGAAAATAGTATGAAATGCATTCAAATTCTATTCATGATTCAGTTATGTCTTTTTTTTAATATTTCCTAGTTTCGAAATGTTAAATTTCCTTTTTTCGTATCTGTCTTGCTTTCCACCTTTCTTCACCTTTTAACTGCCATGACAGATCACTGCCCATTCTCTTGCTACGACCCATTCTCTCTTTCAAACTATTTTTGTCTTGTCTTCTCCATCCAATAAAATATTGTCTTGAACTACTGACTCTACATTTTCACATGACGTAAAACCTTCACTAAAATTTACATCCAAACGTTATTATTCGTCAAATTCCTTTGTGGACCTACCAAGAAAGGCCACTTGATATTTCTTTCAGGTTAGACTTGGAGGTATACTTCAACATATTCATTTTACTTATGTTTTTTCTTTATGTGGGGAGGGTAATTCTCTCAAAAATAAATAAATGAGTTGGTTCTACTCATTTTTAAAATATATTTGTCAATAAAGGTAGTGACGCGAAAGGATTGTTTTCACGGTAGATGAAATAATTAGAGGCATTTCGTTCAGCATTACGTTCCGAGTTCAAATGCTGTTGAAGTCGACTTTGCCTTCCGTTTTTCGAGTTCGACACAATAAGCACTAGTAAAGTACAGGGATCAAGGTACTTGACTTCCCCCTCCCATCAAAAATTCCTGGTCCTGTGCCAAAATAAGAAATCATTATTTATTCGTAAATTGCTCACCTATTTCACTAATCAACTAATCAACTGTTTAACTGATTTGATTAATTTGATCGGTTGTTTCATTAATCGATCGGTTGTTTCATTAATCGATCGGTCAATCATTCAGTCAGCTACGATTACCAAATACAGGTCAGCTTAAGGTGTCTCTTAGTTTCTAGTTGTTTATTTACATTATTTTATAGACGGAAATAAGCATGGACATGACAGGTATTGGGACAGATAGAAAGATTGAGGTTTTTCCACATGACGATTTCTAAATGTTTGTTCGCTCATTCCCGTGTTGTGTCGACACTTCGCGAAATACGATATGATCTGGGAATGTTTCCAAGGAATTGATTTTAGGAAAGGAATTTTTGTATGTTAGGTGCACAAAATTGATTTCTAATTACTGTAGAAATTAAGAGAAAGTATTTTCATCTTTTGTATTCACATTTTTTTTTTTTCTGTTTCCCTTTTATCTTTGACACAGACGAAATTTCGCATGCATAAGATATTTTAGAAAGCATAAAATATGATGTGAAGTATTTAGTGTTTCTTGTCTATAAAATATATTACACATATTTATATCGCTTATACACGATTGACTTCTTTCATTTTCCGTGTATCAGATCCACTCAGAAGGCCTTGGTCGTCCTGAGATTCAAGTAGAAGACATTTGATCGCGGCGGTACGTAGTTGGGTTGAATCCAGCCACATGTGGTTGGGGAGCAAACGTTTTTACCAAACTGACAATTCAGCGCCTCCGTGCGCGCGCGCGCGCGCGTGTGTGTGTGTGTGTGTGTGTGTGTGTGTGTGTGTAAAGAACGAGACATGACAAAATTTGTCATCTCTTTTTCTTATTACCAACTATACGTTCTGAAACATACGTATAATGAGTTCTACACCAGGTCTCACAATTCCTAAGCGGAATATATTTATATATATTAAGTGCATTACTATGCATAAATGCCTCACGCTAGGAGGGACTTTTAAAGTCAAAACTACCATAATAAACACATTGTACTGAACGCGAGGGAATGCAACTCTCGAAGCGAGCCTTTTAAAACCAGTTTCAGCTGC
>NC_068985.1:116229149-116233190 GCF_001194135.2 Octopus bimaculoides
CACATTGTACTGAACGCGAGGGAATGCAACTCTCGAAGCGAGCCTTTTAAAACCAGTTTCAGCTGCACATCATATGATTTCATAATTAGCGCAGAAAATGCATTTGTAATCGTCAGTGCAAGCATAAATTTTTCCCTTATGAGGTTTTTCACGCTAACTACTTGATAAATTCTTATAAAGATGCTATCCTATTTTAAAATCATATATATATATATACATATATACATATACTGTTTTGAGGTTAACAGTAATAATGGTATACCACTCTCACGTGACGAGTGTTATGTGCTAGTCGCTATAAATAAGGTGAAGTCGGTCAGTATAAAGACAAAGTATGAAGTAAACGATCATAGATAGTCGTGGTCTTACTTGTCTTACTATACTGCTATACCAGAGTGAGAGTTACTAGAATCCGACTTAAAGATTATAACAGTGGTGACGAGAAATTAACAAACTCACGAGGAATTAACAAACTCACAAGAGTTCTATTTGTGCGAATTTTACGGAAAAAATAGTAGCACAATGGAAAAATTGATGCCCGGTGTGCACGAGTTTCAAAACAGCAACAACAGCAACTTGAAGAACAAGGGCAGCAGCAGCTACAACTGCGAGGACGACGGCATAAACAACAACAGTGACAACAACAGCTGAAAGTACAACCACAGCAGCAACTACAATTGCAAGAACAGCAGCAGAAACAACAACAACGACAACAGTAGCAACAACAAAAGCTGCAGCTACAACTGCAAGAACAATAGCAGAAGCAACAACAACAACAATTACTATTTCAGCAACAAATGCTACAATTAATGAAAAGTAAGTCGTCAGGAAACGCTGAATAAATGTTTGCGCCAGATTATTTTGCGAACAGAGTTTAAGTACGAAAACTAGACAAAAGAGTTACCGTAGAGGCTCATTATAGAAGATGCGAACAAATCTACCATAAAGTGTGCTACGATTTGGACAATGATATGAAAACGCGCGTAATCAAAAGAAAACTGGCAGCAGGACATGAGAATTACAGCAATAACGTACTCCCGAGAAAATCTTGTCATAAGCTTTAAAGTTACAATAGACATATTGTGTATTACTTTTAGTGAGACATGCTCGTTGTTCAATACATGTTGGAAATGTTTGAACCTAGTAAAGAACAACGAGGAAGACTACATCACATATGCTGGTAGACTTAACAGGGAATGTAAAAAGTTCAAGCTGGACGATTTAACGCCAGATATGTTCAAATACCTGATATATACTCAGGGACTAAGAGAAAGACGCAGCAGTAAGAACAAAAATTCTTGCTAAGATGGAACAAAATCAAGCTGTAAACTACAAGTGTCAGTAGAGCGTGAAGGAATAGTAAATTTAAGACAGGATACAGAGAAAATTGCATACAATGATTACTCCCAACTGAAATAAGTGCGAAACAGACAGAATAGAAATCAAGTGTGTGCTAAAATACAGCACAAACAGGACAAGAATCATTAACAAAACCCATATTTTGCATGTGGAGGTCTACATCTGAGGAAAAAATTGTCCATTTAAGAAAGCAGAATGCTTCTGTTATGAAAAAATGGAGACAAAAGCTCAATTTAAAACCAAGATGACAAGACGTTGGGACAAAGAAAAAAGAATAAACAGTATGCCGACGAAAGAAAATAGTAATATACAGAGAAAAATTCGTAAATGTTAAAATTAAAAATATAAGAGTAAAAATGCACATAGACACTCGACGTGATATTACCATTGTAAACTAAAAAACTTGGAAATATATCGGTAAGCCGAAATTAAGTAAATCTACAAAAGTAGCACATGATGTTACGGGTAAAAGATTGTATTTTGTCTGTGAATTTGTGTGTAATGTAACAATTCATGACCAAATAAAAACGGTAAAAATATATGTGCTAAAATAATTCAATTATCTATTCGGCACAGAGTAGTTGGAAATATTCAAATTATAGAAAACGCATTTTGATCCAACATTGCATAATATATTGATACAGATGCGAGTGATTACGGTATAGGAGCCGTGCATCTGCACAGATATGACGATGAGAGTAAAATAAAAATAGTACATGCCTTACAATCGTTATTACCAGCTGAAAGGAACTATAGTCAGATAGAAAAGGAAGCGTTAGCAATGATATTCAGTGTGTAAATATCCCATAAGTTCCTTCATGTAAGACGTTTCTGTCTACAAATAGATCATGGGCCACTACTGTCAATACACGGTTCTAACACACACAGCAATTATCCGTAAAACTACATATAGCTATGAATATTGAGTCTGCCTATCAAAGTCTAAGAGACTTTTGTGAGATTGTCTACTTAAGTGTGTTAGTGTAAGAGTATATATACATTTTAATGTATGTGTATGCATGTATGTCACTCAGTCAGTGTGTGAAACAACATACGAATGGTAAAGAAACCGTTTGTAGTTTCTTAATAAAATTTCATTAAAAGCGATAGGACACTACATTATTGAATTATGACTACAAACTGGAATATATACCGTCAAAAAAAAAACAAAACTAGGACATGCTGATGGTTTGAAAGACTGATACCGAAGTACTGTGAGCAATTCGAAGATACGGTAATCGCAGCTTGAAGAGCAGAAGGTGAATTAAAAAATATAGTGTGGAATGTGGTACGCGAAACGAAACCAAGACGTGAATTTATGCTCAATTTGTAATGACGTACTGATGCATGCACAGAGAGTAGTGATACCTGAAGCACTACAAAATAAAATGTTGAGGTAATTTCATATCGGACATTCTGGTATGTCGAGGATGAAAGCTTTGATGCATAGCTACGTATACTGGCCAAACGTAGACACAGAAATCGGAAATTTAGTGAAAAGCTGTAGAGGATGTGCTATAGCAGCAAAATTACCGACGATAAAAATGAACCTTGGTCAAAAGTAGAAGTTCCATGGTCGAGAGTGCAGATCGATTTCGCTGGTCCCTTAAATGGTTCATACTGCTTAATGGTAGTTGATAGTTTCTGTAAATGTCCAGAAATTTGTAAGTGTAAAAAACAACCTCCTCAACATTGACACATTTTTTTTACATGAGTTGTTTGCAAGATTTAACATTCCAGACGCGACAGTGTCTGACAATGGAACGCAATTTGTATTTTTTGAATTTAAAAAGGTCTGAAAAAAATTCACTGTAGAACATGTAACTACGACGCAATACCATTCCAGATGTAACGGACAAGCAGACATCGATTTGTCGATACGTTGAAAAGAACCCTAAAAAAGTCAAATAAGGAAGTCACGGATGAGGTAGCTCTACAGCAATTCTTAAGAGTATAACATGTGATACCAAATCCAAGTACACCAGCTGGTATGTCGCCAGCGGATCTGATATTTGCGAGGAAAATAAAATAACGCATAAGGAAAATGCTGCACTTGGTAAAAAGTAGAAAAGGCATGTAGAAGAAACACATGAAATATTTGAAAAAAAGATTCACTGAGAGCGAACTCAAGGGAATAAAAGAACCAATGGAATGGTTATATGATACATTTTAAGTATCAATGCCACTACAGATGATTGAACCTAGGCGCACAAGCGTAAAAAAGAAAATGTACGGAGTTCCTGGAAGTGGATGCCAAACGGAAAAATATCAAATGTGTGACTAAGAAAGAAAAAATTCAAAGAGATGGGTGGGGAGATAAAAAAGTATTGCCATTAAAAGAAATTAAATGACACTCCATAAAGAAATAGAATAAACTGAAAACATAAGAAATTATATTAAAATGGGTGATGTTGTGAGTATAATATTAAGAATGGCATACCCCTCCTACGTGACGAGCGGTATGTGCTAGTCGCTATAAATAAAGCGATGTCGGTCAGTATAAGCAGAGAGTACGAAGTAGACAGCCATAGATAGTCGTGGTATTACTTGTCTTACTAACCATACCCCTAAACCAGAGTCGGCGTTATAACAATCCGACATTAAGATTACAACCATATATGTGTGTGTGTGTATGTATATATATAAATACAAGTATGTATATATGTATATATATATATATAT
>NC_068985.1:116233315-116236789 GCF_001194135.2 Octopus bimaculoides
TATATATATGGGAGAATATACAAATAATAACAACAGACGAGGACAGGTGGTGTAAATAACAAAAGTATATATTAGTATGACGCTCGGGAATACGGAAAGTCTTTGACGTTTCGAGCTACGCTCTTCAACAGAAAGAATACGGAGACAAGGAGAAAAACACGGATATATATATATATATATGCATGTGTGTGTGTGTACAGGGAGAGAGAGAGTTCATCGGATTCTAGTAAATTGTCTGGTATTACACCTTTCCATTTGGTCATCACAATCTTCCATCGTTTCCGAAAATAGTTATCGAATGAACCGTACTAACCAATATACCCGTCCGGATATTTAGGTAGTCGTAATTTCGAGTTATTGAAGTTTCTGAATATTAAGTTTTATGCAAGTGAACCAGATTTATTTCATTTCTGCATAATTTACTTTACAAAGAATCTACACAATGTTGATTACCGTTGTACATTCTTTCAGAATCCAAGACTATCTCGTTAGATAGTCTTTCGCATAACATTTATTTATAGAAGTAGTAGCATGGTTGAATTTCATTTATTTAAATTCACCAAGAATCATACCCACAAAATGTTTGCGTTTAACGTTCATGTTCGATGGCTGGGCTCCCGCTCCCCTCTTGCTGACAATCACATCAGATTGGGGTGACCGACTAATAGTATAACTTTACTTTTATCTTTTATTTTTTTATCTGTTTTAAGCATTGGATTGCAGCCATGCTGGGGTACCGCCTTGAAGAGTTTTAGTCGAGCAAATCACCCTCAATATTCATATTTTAAATCTAGCACTCATTCTATCGGTTTCTCTTCTCAAACCGCTAAACGTACTGGGACATAGAGAAACCGGCACCAGTCTTCAATTAATCTATTTTTGTTTCTGCAAGTGAGTATAACATGAGTAAGTATATTGTTATACTTCATATTAATTTCTTCAAATTAATATTGCAGCTCTAACTCAGTTTTAGTTTAGTTCTATAAAATATGTTTGTATAAGTTATTAAGGAGCACATCTATATTTAATAAGCTTGGGGCAATTTTAGTTATGCTGGAATTAATGAGAAAATGGAGGTGTGACAAGATATTATTGCGTCTTTCTTAATTATTGGTTGGCTGGGTCACGAGTATATTGCCTTGATGACAAAGTTTATTTAACGGATGACGTGACACGACAGTTTTCTACTACTGATATCATTGAGGATTATTATGAACGAGGACATGATTATTTCATTGATTTATGTGAATTTTTCATAAGTTTGTTATCAAGTCTGTATGTCTGGATTGATTGCGAACAGTTTTCTTTAGGATGTTACGTACCGCTTATTTGCTTCTAGTTATTATCGTTTCGGAAAGATGGTAACATGTGAGGTGCTGTGTACTGTGTCATATGTACAGGGTAGAGACGGGAAGAAAGAACTCAGTAGGAGGTGAAGAGTGAATTAAATTTGGAAGGTTATTTGTACAATTTATAGAGGTATATATATATATATGTGTGATGGTAGGGCTTACGCATTATTAGTCACTGGAGATTATTTTAAGAGATTTTTATACCCATTCAGACAAGCAGAGCCCCTTGTCTATAAAAATCTAGCATTGTAGCATCTTAAGATCGATTTGTAAATATTTCAAGTCCTATTTCTAAAGATCAAATTCCTGCTTAGTATTATTCAAAGGTTTCATTCTAATTCAGTCAACTCGCATAATATGGTAACGTTTCTCTTGAATTCTGCTTCTTCTTCGTAGCTTCCTATTTGTAAATAAAAATATAAAACTAAAATCTATTAGATAACGGCATCGATACATTTAAAATGGGATACAGAATTTGATTGAGGAACAGAAGCAGATAACAAACCACACAAACACATTCTGCGAGAGAGAGGGAGAGAGAGAGATACCCAGACAAAGAGGGGCAGATCCAGAGAGAGAGAGAGAGAAGGTGAGAGAAAGAGAGTGAGAAACGGATATAGAGATTAAGAATGGGAGATATAGGAAAAGGAAATTTAACGCGAATTTGGGAAAGAGAAGATGTGATATTAAATCAAGCTACGCATTGAATATGTATCACTGGTCGATTCATTCCATTGAATTTTTCAATTTAAAATCTTTTGAATAAATCTAAGTGACAAAATTTCTATTCCTTAAATTGAAAAGTGACAGGAGTAATGTTTATATTGATGTTTATAATTAGATTGCGTGACGTAAGTATGTGTATGTACAAGTGTGCGTGTGTATATGCATGAGTGTTTTGGATTTGGAAGGTCAAGATGAATGTATGTTTAAGTTTAAGGAATACGGTTGTAATTTTGTCTAAAGTTCCTTTATTCAATTATTTCTTCCTCTCTTCCATCAGCCAAACTCACTTCTGTTCTATTTTCTGTGACGTCAATTAATACAGGAATTTTTCTTTCAATTTCTTTCAAATACTGAACAAATAGCTCTCATTTCACTCTTGCCATTGTGGATCGTTTCGTTTATCTGTTCCCTTTCAAAATCATGGTATTTTTCACCTTTCACATTTTGCAAAAAAATCTAAATCTTCCATTCTCACTCTAGGATGTCTCTCGCTGTATTTTAAAAGTTTTATACTCCACAAATATGTCGGTTAATTTGAATAAGCGGTTACATGAAACTCTGACTGAGCCTTGTGCATCCAGCAGCAAGGATTGTTTTTATTATTCTGATGGTGATGATGGTGATGATGATGACGGTGGTGATTATTATTATTATGATTATTATTATTATTATTATTATTATTATTATTATTATTATTATTATTATTATTATTATCATTATTATGATGGTTTTAGTTCAGTGACACTAAAATTTCTCATTGAGGTTAAGAAATATCCTCCTCGCGTGAGACACAATGGATATGATGAACTGTACGTCAGCGGATTTTCCTGCCGATCTTCATAACTGAATATATGTGGAAACAAATTTACGCACCACACCGTTTAAACCAGTGTGAAATTTCTTAACAGACACCATTTTAATGTCATAATTATAACCTTTTATTGATGAACGATATGAAAATACAGAAACGCGCTTGTGAGCAGTTTAGGAGTTGGTGTTGTTTTTGTTATTTCCCAGCAATCATCGCTGTACCAGCAGAGGTATGATGGGAGGTACTCAAGCCGGGACTATCCAGTCATAACCAAATGCGCCTTCTTCCATATTAAAGCAGTAACCTGTGATTTGACTAATGGCATTTCAAAACTGGCGAGCGGCTGAGAAAGTATTATTACTTAGTCTACGATATATTGATTCGTTTGGTGTTGTTGTTTGCATCTAGGGTAGTAATATGAAAATGTTCAGATAAATAAGGAAAATATATTCATTCAAAGATATTAAGTTAGCTTGATTAGATATTAAATCCCTCTTATTCGCGTAAGCGCTTTCCCTATCAATCTAGCTACCACGTAATCTATCTCAAATGTGTGTGGTGTGTATATATATATATATATATATA
>NC_068985.1:116237261-116237892 GCF_001194135.2 Octopus bimaculoides
ATACACACACATCCACACACATATATATACATGCATATATATATATATGTGTGTGTGTGTATGTTGTGAAAGTAAAAACGTAGTTGTATAGGAGTGTCAGATGATTGGTCAGTTTTCTTCTAAACTATATGCGAAGTCTCTTGCCCAGGGACACTATGAAAAATAAAGAAGAAAAAATAAGTAACAAAACATTCACAAAAAACAACAGGAACTGCATAAGGGAAAGGAATAAAAAAAAGTGGAAATTGCAATGGCAAACCCAAATATAACTGACAGCATAACATTCTCCGGTTGATGTAAAATAATTCTGAAGTATCATGAGGAGACGTTAAGATTTCATCTCCTGCTAATGCTACAAATCCCTTGATGGGAGCTGGAACATAGCAACAATGACAGCAACACAAATGTAGAAAGCAGATGATTAAATGTAACAACACCAAGATGAGGGAGCATCAATGTCAAGGTATTAAATTAATGCATTCCGTTATGTCGTTGTGTGTGTGTGCGTATGTGTGTGTGTATGTGTGTACTCTGTGTGTAAGTACGTCTGTGTTTGCTTACATGTGTGTGCATGTATATAGTATGAATGAATTCCCTTAAGGGCAGACAACATTAATTAGATTGTATGTTC
>NC_068985.1:116243115-116247936 GCF_001194135.2 Octopus bimaculoides
ATGACATATACCAAGCACTTCTAGCTTCAAAACCCGTTTTCTGATAATGCTTCTTTCTGAGTTAACCTAGGCCATTCTGCAATAATGTGTGCCCATATTCTCGCACCGCTTCCCCGTAGACATATTTCTTTTAAACACTTGATGCTGAACTTCTTTAATAAGGCTCTCTGATTCTTTTTTCAGTTGGCATCATCATCATCATCATCATTTTCATCATCATATTCATTATGATAATCATCATAATAGTCGTCATTATTATTATTATTATTATTATTATTATTATTATTATTATTATTATTATTGTTGTTGTTATTATTCTTATCATCATTTATTACAATTATTATTATTATTATTATTATTATTATTATTATTATTATTATTATTATTATTATTATTATTATTATTATTATTATTATTCAAGGTCGTTAGCACGCTGGACAAAATGCTTAGCGGCATTTCGTCTGTGTTTATGTTCTGAGTTCAAAATTCCGCTGAGGTCGACTTTTTCCTTTCGTCTAATCGGTGTTGTGAAAATTAATACCAGTCAATTAGTGCAGTCGATGTAATCAACATTCCCCTCACCTCAAAAACTTCTGGCTCTGTGCCAAATTTTGAAATCCTTATCATTATTCTATGTTGTTAATGATGAATCGCCATAACTTGGACGATGACAACGATGATGACGTTGGCTGCTGCAGCTGCGACGGCCACGGCAGCGAGGATGACAACAGAGGTGACGAAACAGATGCTGATGACAACACGCCATAGAAACCGGGAAACCGGGTCCATAAGCCTGGCTAAGCTTTAAAAGGGCACATAATAATAATACATACACATATATATACATACTGAAATGACCATCGTCATCAACATAGGTTTGTATATATATATATATATATATATATATATATATATATATATATACAATATTATATATATGTGTGTATTATGTATGTGCGTATATATGTATGTATATCATTATTCAGTTTTATTTAAAGATTTCTTTTCAAAAGAGAATGAGACGGTTTCTAACTTAGAACCAATTCCAACAACAAGTGAGTCTTTGGTTTTATATATCTACACGTGCAGATGTGTACGTTTACTTTTATGTATATAGTTTCATGCATATATTTGCATATCTAGATATCCTCATATATACTTTAATGACGAGTTCCTGGAAAGTTCTACAGATATTTACAGTGCCACTGATGGGCTGGGGTATACAACAGTGAGTTACATGCCTCAATTATGTATGTATGTATGTATGTATGTATGTATGTATGCGTTTATGCATGTATGCATGTATGTATGTATGTATGTATGTATGTATGTGTTTATAAATAAAGAGGAAGATAAAGAATAATGACTTACATTTCAGATTGTCGTAAAGTATATTCCTGGATATAGAAAATAACTGCCCAGAACTTGCTATTGGTTTCGCAACTATTACGGGATGATTCTTCAGACCAGCTACCCGGAATCTCATAGCCTCTTTAATGCTCGAGGTAAATATATAGTCCTAGTTAGTAGTCGCATGGATATCTTTTTTCCTGATTTATGGACAACTGCAGATCATGTGTTCTATTCATTGTTACTATGATTACTATTTCAACCATAGACAGCCTTCGACTTTTTCCATTGAAGGGTGTTTTTTAACTCATTATATAGAATTTATCGGTTATAAATTTTTCTAATTCGTAGTACAACGCTAAATGCGATTTATTTGGTGTTTCCCGATGTTTCTAAATACGTACGTGCGACTACGTGTGTGTATGTGTGTGTGTGTGTGTGTGTTAGTGAGTGAGTTGGTAGGAGAGTGAGTGTGTGTGCGTACATGTGTGTGCGTCTGTATGTTACATGCGAATTGAAATAAATTCTTTTGTGATTTAAGTGAAATTCTCCAATATATTCATCTAGACTCTGTGGTTAAAATATTAGATATGGCACATTCCAATCATTTGTATTCTAGCTTAGAACTTTGACCTTTCAAATATTTTTAATATGGACTTTTTGTGAGATAAATATTATTATTCACGTTAAATTTCCCTTTTCTGTTGAGTGTACTCGGGGATGATAAATATCAAATCCTTCGAAGTCTTAGTTTCGTTTCCATTTCATATATTCAAATATTTTACCTAGAGAATCTAGAATAATTTTATATTATATATCGTTTTACGATTTAAATTTTCTTGTGTTTGACTTGTTTGTTCTCTTCATAAAAACAAAATATATGTCCTTCCTTCTTCATATTTTAAATTATATATACATCCAGTGTATATTTATTTCAACCCCATGAAAACGTTCAATAAAAATTTCAAGAAAGTGTATTGGATATTTATTTTTTAAATTTTATTTAATACCAAAGGATAATAAAATGAATATATTGAATATATTTTTTTAATATACATTATAAATAATGCAATAAAGTACATTTATTTTAGAAAAGGAAATATTTGAATTTTGGGGAAACATATAATTATTCTGAGAAATTTGGAAATTTAAGTGAATTCTAAATGTTGACATAGCAAAAGAAGAATACACAGACAAGATTACGTACATTATCTTTTTTAATCAATAAAACAGTATACATTGCAACTAGAACACTTTCTTCAGATCTTCAAACATACTCTTGCAATTTAGAAAAATCTTAATGGAGTTTTTGCGCACTTTCATGATTCTTTTGCTGTTTCGAACGGTATGTATCAACATTTCATTTAACGCTTCCACTTTTTAAAATGCCTTTTCATTTTCCTTTCGTTGTTTTTTATAGAGTGTTTCTTTATTTGCTTATTCGCATCGTTTTCCTTATTATCTGCATCTAAGGTAGAATCGTTTGCCTGACACAATCGTTTATGTGCCTTTACGTTCTGTGTTCAAATTTCGCTGAAGTCGACTTCACCATTCATCTTTCCCGGTTCGCTAAAATAGGTACCAATTGAGCAATTGGGTCGGTGTAATTGACTTGCCCAGTCCCATGAAACTGTTGGCCTTGTGCTAAAATCTGAAACCATTATTGCCTGCATCTATGGCGGTGAAGTGGAAGTATCGGTAGCAGGCCGGAGAAAATACTTAGTGGTAATTCATCCGTCTTTACGTTTTGAGTTCAAAATTCCGCCGACACCAACTTTGCTTTTCATCCTTTCAAGGCTCCATGTGCCCGACTACTCCTCTCCCCCAAAATTTCAGCCCTTTTGCGTATAATAGAAACGATTATTACTTGCTTCTAAGTTGGTGAGTTGGAAGAATCTTTAGCACGTCGGACAAGATGCTTTGCGGCATTTCGTCCGCTTTTACGTTCTCTGTTTGAATTTCGTCGAGGTCGACTTTGCCTGTTACCCTTAAATACACGTTGAGAACTTGCGTCATTGTAATCGACTTACGCAAATATACTTACCCCAAATTTCAGGTATTGTGCGCATGGTAGAAAATAGTGTTACTCGCTTCTTCGATTGCTTCTATTCGTATATAATAACAAGGTCATAATTAGAAATGTTTTCTATGTTTGTGCATAGAAATCCATAAGCATTTTATTGTCAAGTTCATCGAATCAAGATGTTTCTCAATGAATGGTCTTTCTAAAAGTACTTATTGAATTTGAGAATTGTTTCGTGATTACGGTACATACTGCTTGAAGTTAGTTCCTCTTAAGCATGGCGGCTATTGTCATCGGCATGTAGTTTCGGTTTTATTTATCAAGGAAGGTAACGAAGGAAAATGCGTTGCCACCTGGTTTCTGAGTAATTGTATGTACAAAAGATTGTGGAATCAGGATTTCGATGTTGAGATCGTTTCTTGATTATGTGATCATGTGAAATTCCATGAGCAGAATCGATACCTTCAATTGTTTAAAATGTAATATTGTTTGTTCAAATACTCTGCTAAGAAACTGGATAAAGAAAATTTAAGAAAAAAGAAACAAAATATCAAAAAAAGAAAAAGACTTCTAAAGTGACTTGGGTACCTAAGTATGTTGTTGACCTGCAGAAATAGTAAAAGATCCAATGGCATAGTCTCATAGTCTTTGCCAAACCTATTTTCTGAAGAATAAATGGCCATTAGTATGACCTTGCGTCTTTCTTTCCAGCAAATAACAACATCAAACAAGTTTCAAAGGATTTGTGCCATGACTGGTTTATTTTACATGTACAAAACTAAATATTCTTGAAGACGTTTGATCATAAAATATTGGGGTGTCCGGAAAGTTCGGGTCGATTTATAGTAGCTTACCTTTCGACTTATTTGCCATGAAACCACTTCAATTCTGGGAAAAGGGTATTTTCAAATTAAATTAAAAATGGAGACGCATTGTGCAACAAGACGGTTCATATTTGATTGATTAAAAATGTAATGGCAAGTATTTATTGACTTTTTTCTTTCCTTCAAAAATGGGCACGAACTTTCCGGACAACCCAGTAATAGGCTTTCTTCCCGTTAAACATTTTTTGTTCAAAGTAGCAGTCTTTATATTATTCAGGAAAGAAAGGATCTCTTTTCTAGCTATGACCCCGCAATGTTTTACACAATCCAGTTTACTTCTTAACTAAATCACACCAGCAAACACATCAATTGAATAGTCTTCCAATGATGAATAATTTTTATGGTTGCAGATATACTTCAAATGTTGGATTGATTGTAAGCTTTGAAAAAAGGGATACCATCCTCAATCTCTACGGCAGAAGAGATTCCATTTTTATCAACTTAATGCTTCAATTTCTTGTACTAGCTTGGAAATCACGAAACAAAACAAAACTGTTGCAAATTTTCTTTTAGTTATATCCCCTGCATATGTGTACATCCATCCATCCATACATACATACACAC
>NC_068985.1:116249296-116250393 GCF_001194135.2 Octopus bimaculoides
ATATATATATATTGTGTGTGGTAAGAAAGTTGCTTCCCAAGTACATGGATCTGGGTTCGGTCCCACTGCGTGACACCTTGGGCAAGTGTCTCCTACTATAGCTTCGGGCCGACTAACTTGTGACTGGGGCCCTGTGACTGGATTTGGTAGACAGAAATGAAAGAAACCCGTCGTATGTATCTAATTATGCATATGCATATGTTTCTGTGTCCTTGTTGTCCCTCTGCTGCCATCGCCTGATATACATAAATAAGTATATTCAAATAGACTAATATGCGGAGCGGCACGACATAGCCCTCTGTAGAGACACATCCAAAGACCATGGGTGTAGTTGGATATCTTTGTCCTACATCGTTTAGATTGTTCACAGAGCATTGAGTAACAGTCACGATGTCATCATATTCATTCCACTACAACTTCACTCGTTATGCTCTTCAACGCCGTCGAGTGTTCATCTGTGTCACGTTGTTCCTAAAAGAAAAAGGTGACATAAAAAAAAAATCATCAATGTAGTCACCATACTCTGTCTCGATATATGTATATATGCATGTATATGTATATGTTTGCATATCGATGTCTCTGTGTTTGCTTTAATAACAAGCAATTGCTTAACAACAGGTGATGGGAGGGAGAGTATAGGCCCACGTAGCCTAGCAGTTCGGCTAAAGTTACCGATAGACTAACTACTAGTGAAATAGCAATGCACCAGCAATGCTGAAGTCCAATTACTGAAAGGAGTAATAAATGAATGCAAGGAAAATACATATTTCGGTGTGTGTATGTGTGTGTCCTTGTGTGTGGTGAGTATGTGTGTGTGTGAGGATGTGTATGTACTTGCTTAAAGAAAGTTACGCAGGGATTGTAAATGTTGTCAAATAATCGCAGTAACAGCATGGCCTCCCAGAATAGCAATATATTTGGAAAACATGAGAAACAGGGCAACAAGGGAAAACGGGGGAGTTGAAATGACAGAAATAAACCATATAATATATGCGTATCTGGGCATATACGATGTATACATATCGATATAGAAAAGTATATGTTAAAATACACACATATTTTAACATATACTTTTTTACATCGATATATATATATAT
>NC_068985.1:116250591-116253442 GCF_001194135.2 Octopus bimaculoides
TGGAAGCCTAGTACTTATTTTATCGGTCTCTTTTGCCGAACCGCTAAGTTACGGGGACATAAACACACCAGCATCGGTTGTCAATCGATGTTGGGGGGACAAACACAGGCATACAAACACAAACACATGCATATATATATATATATATACATATATACGACAGGCTTCTTTCAGTTTCCGTCTACCAAATCCACTCACAAGGCATTGGTCGGCCCGAGGTTATAGTAGAAGACACTTGCCCAAGATGCCACGCAGTAGGACTGAACCCAGGACCATGTGGTTGGTAAGCGAGCTACTTACCACACAGCCACTCCATATACATATACATATATATATCGATGTGTGTATACAGACACACACATATATACAAGTATGCACATACATTTTTTTGCCCACATATGTATGTATATGCTTGTATATACGCAAACAACGGGCACATATATATTTTCTACTCGTCTATCTATCGATCTATCTATCTATTTATCTACTCTCATATCTATCAGTCTAACATCTAATTATCTATCTATCAATCTATCTATTTATGTATGTATGTATGTATGTATGTATGCATGTATCTATCTATCTATCTATTTATCTATCTATCTATCTGTCTATGTAGCTAGCTAGCTAGCTATTTATCTGTCTATATGCATGTTTGTGTGCGTATATTCATGTATGTATGGACAGAAATATGAACGTATGTATGAACGTACATATATGTAAGGGCCAGTTAACCTGTCACATCTTATTATACACAACGGCATGAATGGCTGCATAAATAAACATCCAATTTAAGAAAACGCATGCGCACACAAAACATCATCATACAAGGATAAAGCATAAACAAAAACAAATCAATCCCCATCGCCATATTGGACAAATACACAAATACATAAATACATATACATCCATACATACATGCGCAGACACAAAACATACAATTAGACATCTTCCACTCTAATCTGCATTACATGCCAACATAAAATCCACACTCTACACAAACACACACACACGCACACACACACACCCACACACATACACACACACACACACACACACACACACACACACACACACACACACACACACACACACACAGAGAGAAACACTCTACACACACACACACTCACACATACGCATACACACGCATATTTAATCTCCATTTCGCTCAGACCACTTCAATGTTTTGCGAGTTTCAATGAGGCTTGTATTAACCAGTCGGACACGCAGATTTTCAGCTTTTTGTTGTTGTTGTTGTTTTCCTTCCATTCTATGTTTCCCTTTCTGACAACCAATCAGTTACTCTTGTTGTTGAAATTGTTGTTATTGTTCTTTACTTTATTGTTCCGCTAGTATTTACGTTTCTCCGATGCTCCCCATTCTACTCCTACTCCTCCTTCTCCTTCATCTTCTTCTCCCCTTCCTCCTCCTCCTCCTCCACCTCCTACTACTACTACTACTCACTTTCTTCTCCTTTTTCTACTTACCCTCTTCTTCTTCTTCTTCTTCTCCTTCTTCTTCTTCTTCTTCTTCTTCTACTACTACTACTACTACTACTACTACTACTACTACTACTACTACTACTTCTTCTTACCTTCTTCTTCTTCTTCTATTTCTTTTTCTTCTTCTCATCTTCTTCTTCTCATCTTCCTCTTCCTATCTTCCTCACCCACTTCCTCCGTTTCTTCTTATACCTCATTTCTTCTCTTTCTTCTTTTCCTACTTACCTTCTCCTACTTTTTCTTTTACATCTTTCTTTCCTTTTCTTCTCCCTCCATTTTTCCTCCTCGTCACCTTGTTCCCTCTTTTATACCTCCTCCTCCTCCTCCTCCTCCTCAACCTATTACTACTACTACTACCACTATTACAACTACCTCTACTATTAGTACCAATGCGACTGCTACTGCTGTTGCTACTACTACTACTACTACTACTGCTACTATTACTACTACTACTACTACTTGATTTTCTTCTGTTTCCTTTTATATTTGTTTCCCATTCTCACCCTCCACTTTCCCGTTTTCCATTTCGTCCTCCTCATCATCATAATCATCATTATCATTACCATGTTCATCGTTGTTCTTTCTCTCTTTCCTTCTGTCTTCCTTTCTTTGTATTTCATCTTCTTCTCCTTCCTTCTCCCTCCCTTGCTTTGTATTACATCTTCTCCTTCTCCGTCGCCATATTGTCTTCCTTCATTATTCAGTCTCTTCTGTATATATATATATATTTTATATGTCCTCCATATTGTCGTTCAGTTGTCTATAATTGCTGCCACTATATTTACTCCTCGTTGTATACTTCTATATTTTCGTACAGTCACTCACGTTGTTGATGTTGTTATTATTGTTACATTATTACCCCAGCAAGGTGCCATAATATCAAAAAGCCCCGAGGGAACTATTTCCCCAAAAATACGCCTTGCTCCCTAAAAGAAAAAAAAGGAAAAATATAATGGGAAAATAAGCCGCACAGAAAAAATAAAAAAACGTAGAATAGGAATTTTGAATAAGTCTTATTTTCCCGCCCAATTGTTTGTTTCTTAATGTTAGGCTCATGCAGGTTTTGTATTCTTGTCGTTCAGATGATGAGGATAATGACGATGATGGGGATTCTGTTGATGGTGACAAGGAAGTGGAAAAGGAGGATTAAGACAGTGGTGGTGGGTGACAGCATTTGTTGTGGTTGGTGATGGCGGTGGTGAAAGTGGTAATGGTCAAAGAGAACGTCTTCAGATATTGCAATGTTTCTATATTCTTTTTTAACTTACGTTTCTTCTTTCCCTTCTCTTTCTGTACATATTTGCTACGCATCCTTATACATCCCCACCTCAGATATATATATATATATA
>NC_068985.1:116255443-116262853 GCF_001194135.2 Octopus bimaculoides
ATATATATATATATATATATATATATATATATACATATATATATACGTACATACATACATACATATATATAATCATACATACATATATGTATGTAATATATATATACGTATTCATGTAGGTAGGTATGAAAGTACACTATGATCTCAATTAAACATAGTAGTACTAATAACCAGTTGCTAGAAATCAATAGTCTCCCCCACTTTAGGGGAAGGTGCCTGAAGTTTCGTTCTTAGTCATTACGTAACCCCTATTTTTCATTCGCAATTTTCACTTTCTGTCCCTTTCTGCTATATGTATGTGTCTGCGGGTTTGTGTGTGTATGTATGTATATATATATATATATATATATATATATATATATATATATATATATATACTCACCCAAACACACACACACACACACACACATACACACACCCACACACACATTCACATATATGCATAACATCATTCTACTTCTCTTATAACACTTTTTTCTCTCTATTGAAACGATGTGCAAGCTGCTTAATGAAAGTAAATATTTTTTACATGATGTGGTTTGCTTCTATCATATAAGATCAGTTCGGGATCTCTTCAAATAATATCTGCATATACGTACTACAATAGCGTTCGTTTGTCATAAATACTATAGAAATATGTCGTGCATTACAGTATTTATTCAACCAAATCCGTTGTATAATACGATCCAGTTTTGTGTGCAAAAGTTTTATTCAGCTGAATAGCCAATCTCCTATATCGAACTCGTAGCCTCCTTCAATAATCTTAACATGTAAAACGCTTGCAATCGCTGCAACAATATTAGTCTAACATTAGCAGCACATCTCCCGGAAACGAAATGATTTCATTTCTATCGTTCTTCGAGCCCATCATCTAGCATCACCATTTGCAATGTTTGTTCCTGTATCAGTTATCAAGTTACAATATTTATTAATAGAGTCTGGAATAGCATTCAAAGCTTGAGGGACTGATTCTACATTCTGTTCGCTATCAATATTTGTGTCATTGTATATTTGATCTGCATGGTCTTGCATAGACTATTCACCCTTAAGAATCGGAGAGGTTTTATTTCCTGTTTGTGATAAATATCGAGCTAGTGGCTTGGTTTATGATTTCTTCTGTATCAACACCAACTACAGTTACATTTTCAAAGTATATTGTTATTGGTGATCGCATATCTGTCTGCATAGCAAAGCAGAAGGATTAATAAGTCTTCCTCGGTGAGAAATGGTCCGCTAACTCAAAAGCATGCCATATAAATATAAATAGTTTCTTTATTTAGAGAATATTCTCTCAGATCCATTTTAACATTTCTGACCATTCTTTCAGCAATTCCATTCCATTCAGGGTGATATGGAGACGTTTCAAATGTTTACTTCCGATCTTACGAGGCTATGTACGAAAGTTATTATCACTAAATTGGCATTTTGTGACATTAATTTCTCCAAGATGGATCAAGGAATCATCCTCATGAAGATTACATTCATACAATCCTCCATTAATAATAAATTCCAAACGTGTTAATGCATCAACGTGTAATATTTGACTCCCTTTTACGTATGGTGATTCACAGTGAAATGCCATCGTTTGTGAAAACTTCCTCATGACGCTAGAGCAAATGCTACTTTTGATAAACAGTAATTCTCACAAAAAAAATACGTTAAAATTGATTCTGATATTCAGTCAGGCATTTCTCTTCGTGCTATTCGAGTGAACCATAAAATCACCAAAGTGTCCCTTTCGGTATTTTAATTTGATGTTTTAGCTATGTTTAACATTGTTGACAATTATAGTATAGATTTTTTTTTAGTAAATATATGTTAGTTATACAACTGTTTTACTGGCATTAACTCTTAAGGATATCTTGTTTAGGACATCAAAAATCTGTACCATCGTCTTCGATCCTTACATTGGCGTTACATATTTAAATGTGTTTCCTATTGAACTCCTTATAAACTGATGCACGCAGCAATATGTGGGAACACGTAGAGCAACATTTTCATCACTGGTCCACGCGCTTTCGCTAGGCCAGAATACGGATTTATATATATCCTACAGAAATTGATTTGTCTATGAAAACATTCTAATTGCGTCTTAACTTTAAATATTTCTATATTCACAATTTTAACAACTTGAAATTCATCTGGTGATATGCTGTCTTTCGCCATTTTGTAACCCCCGAAACACGAAACAGCATCATCTAACAATGATTTAGTTCCATCGATCACCATGCTTGTTATTACCAAATTTTTTTATGAATTTAGCTTTCTACGAAATATCGACATTCAACAGTTTTACTCCCCAAATGGAGATCAGTTTGCTAAATATTAGCAATATTAGACGCATGCGCGAGTGGTTGCACTCACGGTCACAAAAGATTGTGGTATCGCTTCCCGGACCGAGTAGTGTGTTGTATACATGAGCAAAACTCTTCATTTCTCGTTGATCTGCGATCACTTCAGCATCTGATGTGATGGATCCTGTACAGGTAATGTTGATTCGAGTGAGTGAGTGAGGTAATATTTAGCACAAATATTTCATCATTATAAACAAATATGTCTACAGCTTGTTTAGCAAAATGTAACGAACCCCTCATCGATATTTCAGGACAAAAGAGTCCACCATTAGCAACGTTATTTTCAGGAATATGTTTAATTACTGATATATAAATCTGTCTCTTTCAATTCCAAATGGTACATATATCAATCTTAAAAAGACTCGGTGGGTGTCTTTATCGTAGCATATTCTCTTCTTTAGAATATGTTTCTATCTAATAATATGCTTTTTCAATAAGATTTAATAAAGTAACATGCGTGAATAGGAAACATACCAGGGTACTGAAAACTTCATGGCCTTGGGTTAAAGAAAATACTGGAGGATCAGTTAATTATGACTTTATTCAACGTATTCTCCTCTCAGATTCACACACTTATTGCAGCGGTCCTTCAGTTTTTTCTCAGCCCTGTTAAAGAACTCGGAAGGCTGAGCCTCCTGTCAGGTCTTTCACGATACCCCTTAAAACCAGGAATCTTTCAGCACCCCTCGCGTATTTCAAATTTGTAGTTTATCATTTATAACTACATTATAACTTTAACATATCTTGAGATCTCCATGCGCCTTTCAAACAACCACTAAAGGGGAGATCAATTTAGTTATTCCGAAAGCGTTTCTTCTGAAAGATCTCCATTAATTAGATCCCTCAGTTTCAGTGTAATTAATGATTTAATGTGTATTGGTAATGGACTTACTTCAAACTGACGTGGCCTGATGCTTCCCTTAGCTTCATTCCTCTCAAACTGTCCTACAACTTTACTCTCATGAATTTCATTTGAACTATCGACATTCATCATGTTCATATCAAGTAACCTGTGATTATATTTTTACGTTCAACGCTAATGACAGTTACAACTTCCTATTCATTCATCAGTTTTCAGTAATGAGTGACAAACATCCCCAAAATTTCAAAGGAATATTTTATAATTTGAAATCTTACTTTCGTAATTATGATTTATTTAGAATGATCCAGAAATTCTGAGATGTTAGATTCAACTGACTTCCAATATCAACCAACATCATAAAATTAACGTTGTTGAATATTTCTCTAATATTTATAGAATATTTCAGGGCAATGTCAAAAATACTTGCTTAAAATTCATTTTTAATTTCTTTAACATTCTTAACTTTTTGTAAAATAACTTATTACTACACAGTGCATTTGTTTAATATTTATTACACTTAAAATACGTTTAACAATATGTGGGACATTTTAATGGTGCATATTCATATCCACAAAACAGTATATAGATTCAGATTTACACTTGCTTCTAATACAATGTAACACACCAAAATTCATGAGTTCCATTTTTGTTACATTCGTCTATACATCCATCTTCGCCCATTAATCCTGGGAATGGAGTTGAATTAGAATCCTTAGCCACTTACTCCATAATGTCCTTTAAGAAGCAACTGTCATTAAGTTTTCCGGGTGGATTTCCAAGTGTAACCAAATGAGACCATGGATATTATCCCGTCTGAATGACACATGACCATACTGTGTGACACATGACTGTAGCACCGGAGCTCTGACCTCTCATTGTGGATAAATAACGGATTGATGTGGAGAGAAAATCTGACCGCCGACTAACGTTATACCAGGGATCTTTCGGAGAAAGCCCATTTCGGCCGCTGGCATTCGCGATCGTATTTTTTTCGATCATTCATTACTCAACAGCATCCGTACAAGTGGAGAATTTTAAGTGTCACAGGGCTGAATTCACAACTCATGGGAGGCAGGAGGCCGGACTGGATTCTAGAATTGCTAGTGCTGATACGGTATTGCGACAGCTCCAGCAAACGATCCTTAGACGAGGGTTTTGTACCTGTGTTCACCCTGTATTACAAATGATTTCGTTTCTATTTTATTTAGTTTAGTATTTTATTTATCGTATTGTCAACGTCATTCTTGTTTATTTATTTTCAGAAACATTAATTTCGAATTGCTCAACGAACTCAATACATCCGTCAAGCTTCTGATCACAGGTTAGAACATTATCCAGTGTTATTATGATGCACATTTAAATCATATCATTTTCAAGCCTTCGACATTCCGGTTCAAATTTCCATTTTCAAATCCACAAAACAAGCACTTGTATGTAATCTTTAGCAATGACTTTGAATGAGTTTAAAACCATTACTACTACTATCATTACTACTTCTACTGCTACTGCTAGTGCTGCTGCTGTTGTTGTTGCTACTGCAGCTGCTGCCACTACTATTACTACTACTGCTGCTGCTACTACTACTTTTTCTCCTCCTCCTCCTCCTCCTCCTCCTCCTCCTCATCCTCCTCCTCCTCCTTCTACAAGTACAACAACCACCACCATCACTACTACTACTACTACTGCTGCTGCTGTTGCTGCTGCTGCTGCTGCAACTACTACTACTACTACTACTACTACTACTACTACTACTACTACTATTGCTGCTGCTGCTGCTGCTGTTGCTGCTGCTGCTGCTACTACTATACTACTTTTTCTTCTCCCTCTCCTCCTTCTTCTACTAGTACAACAAACACCACCACCGCCACCACTACCACCACTACTACTACTACTACTACAAGTATTTATGTTTGGCATTTTAAATCCTAATACGGATATAGTTTACATATGTGCTTGTGTATGTGTATGCATGCATGAGATTGCGTATGTATTAAAGTATCAATACGTACATGTGAGTGCTGAAAAGGTATAGTAATCAGGATAAGGCAGCAATGTGTTTCGTGTGCTTTGCGTTATGCTGTCAACAAACGGTTTCTCTTCCAGAATAAAGGGCGTACTGTAGGACACTTGTGAGTGAAGTAGGCTGCCGGAGATAGGAATGCGCGTCCTCACCCCCAGAAAGATTAGCGAAAGCTGCGAAACTATGGCCCACTTCGCATGTAATGCTGATTTGTATTAAAGACGGAGTACAGATAAACCAACACAATGCATGTTAGAGAAATCGATTGCCATGGGTATGAGAGTAAAACAAAGCAGGAGTGCGTATCTGATACACATGTAATACATCGGCTGTATAAGAAAAGCAAGTCACTCTTACTGACTAGTTAATAAGTTAACCATAACAGTTTAGCTTACAACTAATTATTATTATTATTTGTATTCAGCGGTTTGTGTATTCCATCTGTATTTTCAGTGTGATACAAGGCAATGCCAGATGGAATTTGTAGCAGCCAAACTCATGTTAACATTGCAGTTAATTTATTTATTTACTCTGACAGACATGAAAGAAAACTAGGCTGCCATGTTAAACAAAAAATACTATTTCTATTTGTTACGTTTGGCCTCAACGATTTGTACACATTTGTTTAAAACTTACACACAAACATGATATCTTTTTATTGTATATTGTGGACAGCAGACGCTAACGAATGAACTGTTATCCAAAAGTGCATGGAAAGGTTATGTTGTTCATCTCACTTTTCATAAGTAGCAGTATAATGCGCTGAATAACTCCACTATTTTCTCCTCCCTGTCAGTCTCTGTCATATACTGCATTTCTTTCTCTCTCTCTTCTCCTACACCCTCTCTCTTTCACCTTATGTGGAAGACATGCTATGGAGGTACCTGTGGAGTTTCTATATGACAGGTGAAAATTTTCCGTTGTACAGGGAGTCCTGTATTCTAACCACTGATTGTAAACGCGCAGCTAGATTAAACGAATTAAATGAGCACAGAAACACTCATTTACTTATGTATACATTTACATGTATATATATGTATGTATTAACATACACACATGTGTATATATAAGCATATATATGTGTGTAGGTGTGCATGTGTGGGTGTGGGTGTGTGTGTCTGCTTGAGAGTGTGCTTTTTGTCTTTGCAAGAACGTATGTATCCAGCTATCTATCCATTTATACATGGATACATATTTGCATACACACATACATACATACTATGTATACATATGTATATTAATATGTACCTGCAGATATAAAGTTATATATGTGTTAGATGTATATATATATATATATATATATATATATATATATATATATATATATATATATATATATATATATATATACATACGTACATGCCTGCATACATGTATACATGCATACATACATGAATACATACATACATACATACAGACATACATGCATACATGCATACATACATATGTATATGAATGCAGTAAGATATACGCAGGGGAGTGTGTGTATGCGTACATGTGAGGATGTATGTATGCATGAATATGCGCAAGTAAAGGTGTATGCTTAGATGCACGCATACATACACACAAACACAAACACTGGAATACTTCGTTTCAACAATACGAAATTTCGTTTCTAACTATCATAGCCTTATCTTGTTACAGAGTCAAAAGGTCGAAACCATTGACAAAGGCTGAAAAACTTTATTCAATGGATACATTTAATCGGGGGTGGATGGTGGAAGGTAAAACAAAAAATAAAAACAAGAAATAATGAAATAAACATATAAAAAAGACGTTTAAATAAATGTTTGAAAAAAAATGTGAGGGTTTTCTTTGTGTTTACAACAGAAACAAATGTCAAAGATTCTTTTCCTGTATTAGTCTCTTCAGTTCCTTTGCAGATGTTTTCGACGTGGATATGATGTTATAAAAGAATTCGAAATCGCCATTTGTCAAATGAAAGTTAAGAGAAAAAATAAAATGCATACGCACAAACACAATTGTAGATACATACATGTATGCGTATGTATGTGTATATATGTATATATATTGAAATGAATATATATACGCATACATATACATATATATATATCCACATAAACAAATTCACAACGTATGGGTGATTGACTTACATACACACATACCTATATATATATATATATATATATATATATATATATATATATATATAT
>NC_068985.1:116263451-116266291 GCF_001194135.2 Octopus bimaculoides
TATATACTCACACACACACATGAGGATACATATACATAGACATATGTAGTTATGTGGATAGATAAAGACATATGCATAAATGCCTGGAAAACGTCTCTATATTTATATGTGTGAGTATTCGATGTATATCACTTTCTGTTTTCAGCCATTTTAACATGCAATCAATGAGGAAAATAAGAAGAAAAAATTCTTCTTATCTCTACCAACGTCCAAGAATCTGAATTTTTATCTAAATGTTCTTAGAATTTAATACTAAATAGCGTAGAACACGTTGTTTTTACTGTTGTGTGCAATGAATTTCTCCTGGCTACATACATTGTTAAGTGGCAAGTGAAACATTTGATGTCACCCACGAAACCATGTGCAGGCGTGGCTGTGCGGTAAGAAGCTTGCTTCCCAACTACATGATCCCAGGTTCAGTCCTACAACGTGGAACCGTGGGCAAGTATTTTATACTATAACCTCGGGCCGACCTGAGCCTTGTGAGTGAATTTGGTAGGCGGAAACTGAAAAAGACCGGCGTATAAATATACACGCACGCGCGTGTGTGTGCTTATATGTTGTGAGTGTTTGTGTGTGTGTGTGCATGTGTGTGTATGAGTCTGTGTGTGTGTGTGCGTGTGTTGATGTCTTTGTGTCCTAGTTTGATTCCCAACACCGCTTGAAGATTAGTTTTGGGTTGTTTATTTCGCCATCACTTAACGATTCGGCAAAAGACACCGAGAGAATAATTATATGAGTTATAAAGAAAATATATAGAGTGGTCGGGTAAAATTCCTGTAGGCTGTGCCCCGGAAAGGGGCATAGTCTAACGACTGAAACAGATGAAGAGTAAAAAGAAAAGATGACAAGTCTATTTGAAAGCAATAATGCGAGGGAAGAGCGTCGTTTGTCTAATGGCGAATAATATTTTAACTAAGTAAGGCAGAAATGTTAGCATGCCGGGTGAAATGCTTAGCGGCCTTTCGTCTGCCGTTACGTTCTGAGTTCAAATTCCGCTGAGGTCGACTTTGCCTTTCATCCTTTCGAGGTCGATTGAATAAGGACCAGTTACGCACTAGGGTCGCTATAATCGACTTAATCCGTTTGTCTGTCCTTGTTTGTCCCCTCTATGTTTAGACCATTGTGGGCAATAAAGAAATAAGAAACGTTAGCATGCCGGGTGAAATGCTTAGCTGTATTTCGTCTGCCGCTACGTTCTGAGTTCAAATTCCGCTGAGGACGACTTTACCTTTCATCCTTCCGGGGTCGATAAATTAAGTACCAGTTGCGTATTGGGGTCAATCTAATCGACTAACCCCTTTCCCCAAAAAATTCGGGCTTTGTGCCTAGAGTAGAAAAGAATATTTTAATTATGTGCAGGTGTGTGGCTTAGTGGTTAGGGTTTTTGGCTCATGATTGCAAGGCCATGTGTTCGCTTTCCGGCGGCGCATTGTGCCCTTGAGCCAGTCACTTTAGTTTACGTAGCTCCAGTTCATCCAGCTGGTGAAATTGAATAGTACCTGAATTTCAAAGGACCCATCCTTGTCACAGTCTGTTTCATGGTGAATCTCCTTGAGAACAACGTTAAGAGAGCACCTGTCTGTGGAATGCTCAGCCACTTGCATATTAGTTTCACGAGTAAGCTGTTCCGTTGATCGGAACCCTCGTCGTCGTAAGCGACGGAGTGCCAATATTTCAATTAGAAAAAGGCGGTGAGCTGGCAGAAACGTTAGCACGCTGAACGAAATGCTTAGCGTTATTTCGTCTGTCTTTACATTCTGAGTTCAAATACCGCCCAGGTTAACTTTGACTTTCATCCTTTCGGGGTCGATAAATTAACTACCAGTTGCGTACTGGTACGATCTAATCGAGTGGACTCCTCCCCAAAAATTTCGGGCCTTGTGCCCAGAGTAGAACAGAATATTTCAACTAGAAAATTAACCATCGTCAACTTTGGAAATATATTTTTGTGATCAAGGGTAACATCAGCTATTGGATTTTTTAACCTTAGCACAAATCCTGCAATTCTGAGTGAAGTTGGGGTAAATCGATTACATAGAATTCAATACTTGGAGGATGCTTAATTTAGAGAGTCCAAAATGGTGAAAGACGAAATCGTCCCTGGCATTATTTGAATTCAGGAAAAGCGGTGAGCTGGCTGAATCGTTAGCACGCTGGACAAAATGTCTAACGGTATTTCATTTCCCTTCATGTTCCGAGTTCAAATGCCGCCGGAGACGACTTTGCCTTTTATCCTTTCGGGGTCAATAAAATAAAGTATCAGTTGAAAACTGGGGTTGATTGTGCCAAAATTTGAAATTAACATTTACAGCCGGTGACCTGGTTGAATTGTTAGTTCACCGGGAAAATGCCTAGCGGGGTTTTTTTTGTTCATCTTTACGTTCTAGGTTTCTCTCCTTGTTTCTTTCTGTGTTCCTTTCTGTGGAAGAGCGTAGGCTGGAAACGTTGAAGACTTTTTTCAATTCCCGAGCGTTATACTAATACATCTATTTGTTTTATACACTACATGTCTTCCTCTCTTGTTTGTTTGTTTTTTTTGTGTATTCTCCCTATATATATATATATATATATATAGATATGCAGGGCAGGGAATCGTCAATTAGTAATAAAATTAATAATCAACAATTTTGCCGGGTAGCTCAGTATGAAAAAACCTTCTTCGGTAAAAAAATTATAATCATAAATATATAGGGATTGACAGTAACCTGCTTCTCCAACATACTGAGAATTCAGAAATAGCAGTCAAAAACTACTGATTTCAAAACTACAAATTATTACTCCAGATTGATAGCGATATTTTTGATACACACAGAACAAAAAACAGTAGAGAAGAGTAA
>NC_068985.1:116268342-116269117 GCF_001194135.2 Octopus bimaculoides
TTCCTCACGTGGTATTGATGTTCACATGGTCAAAATTAACGTGAGTTACTTAGACATTAACACATTTATTAGAATATTTAGCTGAAGATCAGAATAGAGTATTTTACTCTTAACTGTGAAACAATTGTACTAAATTAACTAAAGGCATGTGTTTTTTACTCTTCTCTACTGTTTTTTGTTCTGTGTGTATCAAAAATATCGCTATCAATCTGGAGTAATAATTTGTAGTTTTGAAATCAGTAGTTCTTTGACTACTATTTCTGAATTCTCAGTATGTTGGAGAAGCAGGTTACTGTCAATCCCTATATATTTATGATTATATATATATATATATATATTTGTATATTTGTAAGTATAATTATATATACATATTTATATATATTTATATGTGTGTGTGTGTGTGTGTGCGTGTCTATGACTGTGTATCTATATGTACACGCGCCTTCATCTATAAACGGGATCAATCAATGAATAACTATTCCCAGTTTAATAAGTGATTGCCTATTAAAATTATTCCAAATTTTCTAACAGAGGCCTTAATAGGATATTGCGGAGAACTCTGCATACTTATGTATGTACGTATGTATGCATGTATGCATTTATGTGCATATGCACACACACATACACACACAAACACACACACACACACATACACACATAAACACACACACACAAACACACACACACAAACACACACACACAAACACACACGTATACATAATATATGCGTATGCGTGGGCGTTTATATATATATATGTGTATATACATATATATA
>NC_068985.1:116271752-116274371 GCF_001194135.2 Octopus bimaculoides
TAGATAGAGAGAGAGAGAAAGAGAGAGAGAGAAAGAGATAGATAGATAGATAGATAGATAGATAGATAGATAGATAGATAGATAGATAGATAGATAGATAGATAGATAGATGGATAGATAGATAGATATCTGCGTGTATATGTGTATTTTTTGTATGTGTATTGTGTATACGCATTCACATATAAAACTTTGCAATCAATACACCAACGTCTATTATAGTTTCGGACGAGTTAATGCTTTAAAAATATATTAGAAACAACTTACGTTCATCTGCAGAATTTCTAGATTGTCAACAAGAAATTCATAAATTTGGCAAATTTTTCCTATAGCTGTCGAAACTGTATTCACCAAATTCCCAGTATCGGAAATCTTTAAGAGAATCTCAAATATACCTTATAGGTATGTATTAATATAAGTCATTTGTGTGTATTTTCCTGTTACAGAAAGGTTCATCCTTAAATTGTGTCTTTTCTCCGTCAAAGCGACGTTTCGCTTCTAGTTTCTTCATGTAACTTTTAAGCAATTCGAATGGGATAAGCATGTGCTTTTTCACTTAAGCATACATTTGAGATATTCTCAGTCAGTAACGAAGAAAACACATTCATTCCCAAGGAGATTACAAACTTCTGGGTTACTTACTCGGACACCGGCAAAGAAGTCTCTGCTCCAAGAAGAATCAAAGTACCCGTCTTCGTTTCAGTCACGAACATGTCGTTTGGGCAGTGGTTGCAGGTTCATTTTAGCGATGAATCGAAGATTAATATGATTGTTTCCAATAGCGGAATGTATGACCGACGAGGAAGTAGCGGAAGGTTATCTTTTGCGTGTGTAAGGTAGACAGGAAAATGTGGAGGAGGCAGTGTAATGGAAGGGTAGTGGTCTATGCTTTACTTATTCTCTCGGCCCCGAAATGATACCAAGAAAAACCGACCTTCGTGGAATTTGAACACAGAAGACTGCTCAGTATTTTTTTCCGACGTGCTAACGATTCTACCAGCTCTAACGTCTACTGCAACCACCAACATCACCACCATCATCACCGTCATCAACACCACTACTCCTACTACTACTACAACTACTTCAACAGCAACAACAACTTACTACTACTACTACTATAACTACAGGTGATGATGATGATGAGGGGAGGAGGAGGATAAAGGTGATGATGATGATAACGATGATGGTGATGTTGATAACGACAATTTTGATGATGACAAATGGATAGTAAGGAAAAGAATCCTCATAACATTAATGCATCTTAGTCTTACAAACGCATTACAAGGAAATCGAACGCTGAAACTAATTGCCTTTAAACCCTCGGACACATTGGCAGAATCGCTAGCATGCTGCGCGAAATGCTTAGCAAAAATTTGGTCTACATTTACGTTCTGAGTTCACGTTACGCGCTGTGGTCAACTTTGCCTTTCATCTATTCTAAGTCAGTCAAGTAAATATCAGTTGGACACTGGGCTCGATGTAATCACCTTATTACTTACACCAACACTTCTGCCCTGGTGCCAAAATTTGAAATCATCATTTTTCTTCTTCTTCTTCTTCTTCTTCTTCTTCTTCTTCTTCTTCTTCTTCTTCTTCTTCTTCTTCTTCTTCTTCTTCTTCTTATTATTATTATTATTATTATTATTATTATTATTATTATTATTATTATTATTATTATTATTATTATTATTATTATCATTATTATTATAAAGTCTGGGTACATGGGGATTAACACATACTTTAAGAAATCATTATTTCTTATATTTTTAATTGTTTATGTTATGATTGATTTTATTTAACCCATGTACCCACATGGGGATTAACACATACTTTTAAGAAATTGTTTCTTATATTTAATTGTTTATGTTATAATTTTATTTACTCCATGTACCCAGACTTTGTGGAAAACCTATATATTACAAGTTTTGTTGGAGCTCTTGGAGTCTTACATGAATAGTGGGCTTGCTATCTGAAGACTACGGTACCATACTATTCGTTCTTTTCAGTTATCTAAAACTTTCCTGATTATTATGGCCGTGCCAAGAAGGCAACCCATTTGTAACAGTTCTAATGGGCACTTTATTCCAATTTCCTTATATTTTCCTTCATGCCTTTCGATACTGATCCAAAGACCCAGCAATAATTGGCACTATCTTCACCTTCTTCATTTTCCGTAGCCGGACTATTTCATACTTCAAATGGTCGTACTTATCTATCTTTTGTCTTTCCTTCTTGACTATTCATGTGTCAAAGGGGTATGCAACATCAACTATATAGCATATGTGGTGCACCTTGTCCACCACCACTAGGTCCAGTTTGTTATGCTCTAGCACCTGATCTGTTGGATTAAGAAATCCCAGAGGATTTTGTTAGTGTCCTACTCCACCAATCTCTGAGGTTTATGCTCATACCACATCTTGCCTCTGTTTAGGCCCTACTTTTCGTATTAAATCTAATCCTCATCCGCGGAAGACCACAAGAGAAAGGGTAGATAAACAGAACCTTTACAAAAGTGCAAATTGATCGTATACTCTCACGTGCCACTGTGTGTGTGTGTGTGTGTGTCTGTGTGTTTGTGACTGTGTATGGACATATATATATATATATATATATATATATATA
>NC_068985.1:116274900-116279023 GCF_001194135.2 Octopus bimaculoides
TATATATATGCATGTATGTATGTATGTAAGTATGTATGTATGTATGTATGGGATGTAAACATCTATCAAACTTTATAAACTGCACTCTGTAAAAAAAAAAACGCGGAAGAACAAACAAAAAGAAAAAAATGACTTCCCTATCAAATAAATGTTAGATAGAACGCCATTAGTTAATTCCCAGTCGTCCAATATAATACACGACTGTTGCTATTAACAAACACCGAAGGAAAGGTTAGGAAGCCTGATGGAATTTACCTACAGAACCTTTTAAAATCTGCTTTCAAAGAGTATTCAAAGAGTTTTATTGAGTATTTCCTCCTTTATTTACTTTGTATTTCTATGTTGTATTTTTTCTTGGGTGGGCATGTGTTGTTTATATATTTTCTTACATCATTCTTGTTATTGTTGTTGTTGCTATTTGCTTGTATTCGAGGCACAACACCAGTCTCATAATCGCATCTAAAGAAATCATTATAACAATTATTGTTGTTGTTGTCGTTATTATTATTGTTATTATTATTATTATTATTATTATTATTATTATTATTATTATTATTATTATTATTAAAGTGACCAACTAGCAGAATCGTTAGCGTGCAGGGCAAAATGCTTAGCGGCATTGCGTCTGGCATTACGTTCTAAGTTCAAATTTCGCCGAGGTCGACTTTGCCTTTCATCCTTTCAGGGTCGATAAGCTAAGTACCAGTGAGACACTGAGATCTATGTAATTGACTAGTCCCCAACCCAAAAATTTTAGGCTTTGTGTCTTTTGTAGACACCATCATCATCATCATCATAATCATCGTCATCACATTAACTTAAAATATCATCGTCCTTCTCTTCATCATCATCATCATCATCATCATCATCATCATCATCATCATCATCATCATCATCATCATCATCATCATTATCATCATCATTATCGTCAATCATGCATCTTCAATGTAACTTCTATAGACACACTGGTCTTGCGTTAATTCTGAAATCGAACACACCACATTTGATATTCACTTAGATATTTCGTATTTCTACGCACCCTACTTCGCCCATCTTTGTTTGCAATGAAGAGAAAAGATCAAGCAATTTCATGGCATACAAGATTTGAACTGGAACACCTCGGTACTTGATGCACAGCATTAGCATAGACACCAGTACCATGTGATTCCGAATCAAATCTCTGAAACATCCAGCCTTGTTTGTTCAAAACTTTATATATACCCAAATGGAAGCAGACTTGAATCAGCACCACTTAAACGTTCACTACGTCACCAGGAGATCCAGGTTTTGATACTTTTGAGTATCGACTTGGCTAAGGATCTTTTTATTTAATCATAGCATTTATCTACTCGGGCTCTGTGGGTGTGATATGCAAGGCAGAAATTTGTGAACTGCATATGTATATTTCAAAGGAGCAGTCAAAGATAAATAATATACAGTTCATGCAATAGAAGGCCATATCGGTTTCAGTAAGAGTCTGCACTATCACACATGGCTCTAGTTACATAGGAATGGATGGCTAAAATGTTCATGATCACATAACCACAAACATTTGGCCTCCTAATTCCTCAGATCTCAATCAGATGGACTATTACATGTGGAGCGTTGTTGGGAGAGAGGTCAATGAACACACCCATAAGACCAAAGATTCTTTGAAAGCTGCCATAGTCAGAGTAATGTCAAAAATAAACCAGGACCACAAGATTCGAGCATGTAGATGATTTAGATCTCATATAGAAGCATTTGTTGAAGCTGAAGGTGGCGTTATCGAATAACATTATAGAAAAGGTTTATTTTTATCCTCATAGCATTTTTTTGGAACTAGCACGATGATTTTATTCAAACCATAAGAGTTAAACAAAGAAGCGACGATACACAGGACAAATACGGGTCGGGACTCATCGGATGAGATTACATATAGTGAATAAATACATTATAATAACGGATAAAAATGAACGAACTTATTCAGACTGCTACTATTTATATACAGTGCACTAGGCCATTCTCACTAGCGAACGTCGAACTCATGCACAGCAAAACCATTCAAGGTAGTGTCCAATGGCTGAAACAAGTAAAATATAATTGTACATCAATATTTAATAGTTGTTTAGCCCCAAATCAACAGTACTTTATCACGATGATAATCAAAAGCATTTTGTAGGCTATTCTCTTTCTCAATTTTTCTGTATATAATGGACTACATTTTCCAAAATAACTATTCCCTTTAACGGCGACAGGATGTGATTTGTTGAAGACTGGTGATTTGGACTGTTGTTCTTACGTAGTCAAAGGAACGCGTGAGCGTTATATAGTTATGGCGATGATGATGATTATAATTACGACAGCGACTATGATGAGGAGGACTCGACTAAGAATACGACGACGGTAACAACGATGATGACGAGGAGGAGCACGACGGGGAAGACGATTATAATAACGATGATGTTGATATAAATTTAATTGCTCTGACATTTAAAGTACCAGACAGATTTATGCTCCAATTAATATATAAATAAACATACACACGTATTGTTACAGATAAGACGAATTTATACATCGACATACACATACAAACAAGCAATCACATATATGCAAAGTTATGTGAAAATATTTAATCCAAAATAATGACAATACCTTCAACTATCTCTACTACCAACACCGCACCAACAATAGCTGCAACAATAATAATTTCCAGTTAACTAAACGACAAACAGAATCAGACTTAACCCCATTTGGTATATATCAACATTCATCGCAAAAATTCAACAAATTTTGTATTTTCTCTGTGTATTCCTCTGATCAAGGTTTTTAGTTGGCAGAATTGGTAATACGTTGGACAAAATGAAGAACAGCATTTCTTCCGGCAGTTTAGGTTCTGAGTTCAAAACCCATCAGTGTCATCTTTATCTTTCATCACTTCGGGGCAGCTAAAATAAGCTACATGTCATGTATTGTGATTAATCAATTGATTATTCTCCTCCCGCTAAATTTGCGGAACTCGTACCAAGATTTCAAACCAAAGAAGGTGAGCTAACAGTGTTGCTAGAGATTCAGATTAAATGCTTAGCAGTATTTCTCCAGGCTCTTTAACTTTTGAGTTCAAATCCCACCGAGGTTACTTTTTCATCGCAACCTTTCATCTCGTTGGCGGTCGATAAAATATATCATCAGTAAAGTTTTAGAGGTCAACGTAATCGTTTTGTTATCTCCCTTCCAAATTGTGGGTTTTGGACCCAGCAATAATTTCAATGAGAATTATTGTGATCTCGGTCGTTTAAACGCTAGTGAAAGCGGCTAGCCGGCCTTATGAGTCATAAGACCATATGAGTTATAGGGCCTTATGTGTTATAGGGCTCGAGTAAAGAAAACAAAATCTTTCATAATTCTCTCCCTCTCTGAGTCTCTAACTAAGACATAAATCATACTACTTTCGCCAAATACTTTTCGCATTCTCAGGTATCTTTTACTTGATTAAGTCATTAGACTCGCGCCCTGCTGGAGCACGTCCTCTTATTCTCTTTGTATCTCCTGATGAACCGCCAAATTATGGAGACGTAAATAAGCCAACACATGTTGACAAATGTGGGAGGAAAACACAGACACAAAGACGCACACATGTACACGCACAAAAACAAAAACATATATATGACGAGTATCTACATAGTTTCCGTCTAACAGGTCCTTTTATTATTAATAATGATTTCAAATTTTGGCAAAATGCCAGGAAATTTCGAGTGAGAAGTAAGTCTATTGCATCGACCCCATTGCTCATATGGTGCTTTTTTTCTCTACACTGAAAGGCTGAAAGACAACGTCGAACTCGGTGCCATTTGAACTCGCAAGGTATAGATGGACTAAATACCGCCGAGCATTTCGCACGGGGTGATAATGATTCTGCCAGCTCGTTGCCTTAATAATAATAATAATAATAATAATAATGATAATAATGATAAATAAATAAATGAATAAATAAATGAGCAAGCAGCATGGCCGCGTGACAGCGAGCTGCCGGGAAGATTAGATCAAATCTGAAACCATCACAAACCAGGAATTAAGAATTCACAAGAAGAATGGAAGGAAACTATGTTATAATGTAAGCCATCTCAGGAAACTGGAGTATATA
>NC_068985.1:116279176-116283653 GCF_001194135.2 Octopus bimaculoides
TATATATATATATATATATATATGAAATGGGTGTCCATTTCAAGAAAAAGAAACATAATGGCAGTGACAAAAGAAAAGATTCCTGGTGGAAAAAAAGAATCCAGGCAGGGTTAAACATGCTCTCGAAGGAAATCTCTATGTTAGACCGAAAAGAGAAAAGGGAGCTTAAAAGCGAAAAATACAGGGCGCTGAAAAGGAAGTAGAAATATAGAAAGAAAGGGCCTGAAAGTAGTAGTGGAGGAATTGAAACAGCGCTTCGTTGCAAGAAAGCAAAGATGGTAAGATTGACCAAAGAACGAAGGGTTACCACTAGAATAGGTTATTCAGAGTAGATCAGAAGAGATTCTATAAAGAAATAAATGGATAGTGTACAGATGAAAATTTGATACTAGATAACAATGAATGTCAAATGTTTTGGAGTGACATCTGGAGCAAAGACAAGGAGCACAAGAAGGATGCTTAATGGTTGCAAGGAATGAAACAAGCAGTAGTCTGTTCAACACAGACAGAATTAGTCATTACATTTAGGGAAGTGAAGGAAATCAGCAAAAACATGAGCAACTGGAGAGCCCGGGGACCAGATGGAGTTCAAGGTTACTGGATCAAAAGATTTGGTGAATGTCATGCACGAATAACTGCGCAACTCAACACCTTGTTACATGCCGACCAAGCAATACCAGAGTGGTTGACATTGGGTAGAACAGTGCTGTGACTGAAAAGCATCGAAAAAGTCAATACGGTAGACAATTACAGGCCGATATCCTGTTTGCCACTTATGTGGAAATCGACTGGGGAGAATAATCCCCTAGAAGTTATGCAGAAATGTAGGTTTTGACCACACTGATAAATGGTATGAACAAGAATCTAGTAAATGTCTAGAAAGTGTGAATTATAAGATGTTGTGTGATTTTCACATTCAGACTACTAGAGTAATAGAAGTTAGAAGGCCTAATTTAGTAATTGTTGACGAAGAGAATAGAAAGTGTCAAGTAATTGACTTTACAGTCGAAAATGCTGAGAAAGTCATTATGGGAGGTACCGAGAAAATAACAGATTACGAGGATCAAGCTATTAAGTTACAAACGCTATGGGAAGTACAGTAAAATGTATCTAAGTGGATATAGGTGCAATAGGAAATATCCTTAAAGTTTTGAACAGATAGATAAAGGAAACGGGCATAAAATCTAAACTCCAGAAAATAATGTTATTAGAGACAGCTAGAATACTTTACTCTTTTACTCTTTTACTTGTTTCAGTCATTTGATTGTGGCCATGCTGGAGCACCGCCTTTAGTCGAGCAAGTCGACCCCAGGACTTATTCTTTGTAAGCCTAGTCCTTATTCTATCGGTCTCTTTTTTGCCGAACTGATAAGTTACGGGGACGTAAACACACCAGCATCGGTTGTCAAGCGATGTTTGGGGGACAAACACAGACACAAACACATACACACATACATATATATATATATACATATATACGACGGGCTTCTTTCACTTTCCGTCTACCAAATCCACTCACAAAGTTTTGGTCGGCCCGAGGCTATAGTAGAAGACACTTGCCCAAGATGCCACGCAGTGGGACTGAACCCGGGACCATGTGGTTGGTAAGCAATCTACTTACCACACAGCCACTTGCTGTAGCCCGATTTAAGGAATTTTTTCGTGCAACGGTGTAATATGCTGTGCGTATATGAAATGATAATAATAATAATACTAATAATAATAATAATAATAATAATAATAATTTCAAATTTTGGCGAAAGGTCATCAGTTTTTGTGGAGGAGGTGGATTGTCAATGCCATCGAATCTAGGAGTACTTAATTTTACCGAGCTCGATAGGATAAAAGGCTAAGTCGACCTCATTGTGAGCAGAAAACAGAAGGTGAATATCTACAAGAAATACCTCATACGTGGTATTTTGTTCTGACAAATGCTCCTGCCATTTATTTCGTATTTATCTGCTTAGAAACTCAACAGAAAAAGCATTCTGAGATAAACACTGAACAATCATTGCTTAGCCAATTATCCAATATTTCACCATAGAATTTTAACCAAAGATTAATTCCGAAGACATACGGCAATAAGCGAAACACTCCTAACTGCATCCTACGAAAAACAACTTGGTTGTATTATCTACAGATACTAACAAAATATTGAAGAAACGAACAAATAACGTGTCAGTATGTATGTGAGCACGCTTATTATGTTTGTTATACTTTAAATTCCGATATAGGCATGGGCAACGCCGTGTATTTAAGGAGCTTGCTTTCCAATCATGTAGCATTGTGTTCAGTTCACCTGCGCAGCACTTTTGGTCAATGTCATCAACCATAAATTGGAGCAAACAAGACCTTGAAAGTGGATTTGGTAGAAGGAAACTGAGAGAAGTCTATATGTGTATTTATGTGTGTATATGTATCTATTGTATTTATACGTGTCTTTGTGCTTGTGCTTGTCCCCCACCACTATTTGACCAATAGTGTTGGTTTCTCTACGTCCATCTAACTTAGCGTTTCGGCAAAAGAAACCGATAGAATAAGCATCAGGCTTAAAAATAATTACTGGGGGTCGATTTTTTTTTCGACTACATCCAATGACTTTAGTAAGTCAAAGTTAAAAATAAATGGTAAAAAAAATAAGTCATAAACATGGACCATCTGAACGAAAGCTATCTCCGAAAATTTCGCTAAAAAAATACCCATTTTTCTATGTTCGGAAGAAACAAATTCGACAATTGTGAATTATCTGAAACTCCTTTCACCTTTCTCAAAAAATTTTTCATAAAAAATTCCGATATAATAGGATTCTACACCGTCAGAAAGTTATTTGTAGCAAATTGCATTAAAAGAGTATCCATTTTTCTGGAAGTTGTGAGGAAATAAATTTTATAATTTTTTTATTGGAAAAGCTACAGAATCCATTTAAAATCTCGTAATCATATTTGCTATTAGTATCAGACACAAAGAGGTTACGTGATCTCATCTGTTTACTTCTTTTTCTCTTTCCTCCTTTCGTTCTTTCGTTATTTCTTTTTTCCTTTTCTTTCTTTCCTTCTTACTTTTTCCATTCGTTCTCCCTTTCCTTCTTTATCTTTCTTTCTTTCTCTCTCCATCTCTCACTTTCCCTCCCACTCCTCTCTCTCTCCCTCCCTCACTTACTCACTCACCCCCTCGCTCACTCATTTCTGCCACTACATCTATCTGTCTCTCTACCGCTGCCGTCGTCATATCACCGACGAAATTTTATTTGAATAAAGGAACACAAATGTAAAAAAAAAAAAAAAAAAAAAAAAAAAAAACTAAACCGTCTTGATTGCATTTTGGACATTCAACCGTGAATCATTTGCTTACCGGGCCGCACAGAAAGTATAAATTTTTAAATTGTATTCGTATATCATTGATTATTGCAGTCTGCAGCTTGTTTTTGTATTATTTATGTATCATACATGTAATAATTGAATTATATATTACGCCATCAATTGTTTCGTTACGCACGTGATCAGCTAGTCTATGAAAAAATTGTCTTGTATGAAACCGTTCTTTGGTCCGCTAACATAGCTGGTCCCTGCTTCTTTTTTTTTTCTGTGTCATAGGCAATTCAGACCACCCGATTAACATTGCTCCCTACCACCTGATGCCTATAGTTCAGATTACTCTGTTGTAAGGATTCGGACCAAGCTTCCCATAATGGGTTGTGGTGACCTCTCAAAGCGCATTCACATGTGTGCACATCATTACATTATGCCGTAAGCCATCTTGGAGATGATGTACTAGTCTTATATATAGGTGCTGAATTCAATCTGATCGACTAAAATCCTTTCAAAGCGATGCTCCAGCATGGCCGCAATCTAATAACTGAAACATGTAAAAGATATATGATTTAAAATATATGATATTCCATTCTTTTGCTTTTCGCTTAAAATGTTTTTTTAATTTAAAATTCTTTTCCCGCCTGGATTGGCATGGAAATGATGATCTTCCTTGCAACATCTGTTCGCCAGGGCGCGCTACATGCATGAATGGATTCTATTCCATAATTTGTTTCCTGGATGAAGTTTGACCTGGGGCTTTTGTAGTGATGTAACAAAAGCACAGCATCATTACACATATTCATCATCGCGATCAAGGCTACTATAACAACCAGGGCAGGGGCAAGCACTACCAGGTCCACCACCACAACTACCACCACTACCACCACTACGAACAATAACAACATCACCATCAGCAGTATCAGCAGCAGCAACAACAACAGCAGCAGCAGCAACAACAACAACAGCAGCAGCAGCAGCAGCAACAGCAGCAACAGCGCCACTACCAAAACCAATGCCATCAGTGACACCATTACCATCACCACCACCGCCGCCGCCGATACCACCACAACCACCAGCACCAGCATCAGCTTCACTACCACCAACTCTACCACCGCCTCCAGCACCACTGCTACCACGACCACCACAACCACCACCACCACCACCAC
>NC_068985.1:116284279-116286344 GCF_001194135.2 Octopus bimaculoides
CACCGCCACCACCACCACCACCACAACCACCACCACCACTACCACCACCACCATCACCACCACCATAACCACCACCGCCACAACCTCCACCATTAACACAACCACCACCACCACCACCACCACTCCTATCGCTATTCCCCCTTATGGATATTATTTCCACCAGTGCCATTAATACAACTACAATCAACAACACGTCGTCACCACTGCTACGAACATACCAACATTATCATAATCTTCATCTGCACTATCGCCACCACTATCACCACTACTATCATCCCCACCATCATTGCTACAATCACTACCACTCTCACTATCACCATCACCATGACCATCAGCATAAACAGCTTTAATAGAATCACCAGCAGATCCCCCGTCCCCCATCATCATCTCCTTCAGAAACAGAGCCATCATCACTGTAAACTCCACTATCATAATCATCGCTGCCGTCACTGAAACGCCCACTGAAACGACGATAACCACCATCATGCCATCACCAACCCCACTATTAGCGCTACTACAGCATCATCAACACCACCGCTGCGACCATTAGCATCAGCATCAACACCACCACCGTTATCAACGCCACAACCACCTTCATCGTTACCTTGACCAACACCATCACCGCAACCATCAACGTAGCCATGACCACTGCAACCAGTGTCTAAATGAATCAAAATCTTTACCATGACCAACGCCATCACCAACACCATTACACGAACCACCGGCATGATCTCCACCACCACCACCACCACCACCACCTCTACCGCCTCCGCAACCACAAGCATTACTACATCAATAGCACTACCACACAGCCACCATCACCACCAACACCGAAAACATCACCATCGCCAACACTCACACACCACAGCCACATCCACTACTTTTACCACACCCTTCCATCCACCAGCGTAACCATCACCACCAACACCGCAGCCACCCCGCTACCATCACCACCAATACTATCATCAAAACAGCCTCAACCATCACACCCACTTCAACACCACCACCACCACCACCACAACAACAACAACATCAAACATGACCAGTACCATCAACATCGCCACCACTATCACCACCATCAGCACAGCCATCACTACAACCCGACCATCATTAACACTACCACCACTACCACCACTACCGCAATCGCCAACACTACCACGCGCAACACAATAAACACCACCACCACCGCAATCACGGATGCCATAACGGCCACCACCAGAACCGCCACCACCCTAATTGCCAACACCACCACGGCAACCACCACTACGGGGTTTGCTTGAAATTGAAATCCACATAAAAGAGAGGAGGTCGAACCGTCGAGCCGATTTCTGTCCGTTACTAAATGAAGGCAATAGAGGCGTTTGATGACGGACTTGTATCAAAGACTACTTGTACTTCATCAACAATAGAGATAAAGCCAGGCAGGCTTCAAACATACATAAATAGATAGACACACACGCACACACACAAACACACACACACACACGCATGCACGAACACGAACACACACATGAGGCTCGAACGTGCACATACATAATGACATACGCACACAGAAACATAATAGACACAAGTGCACGTACACACACACACACACACACACACACACACACACATATATATATATATATATATATATATATTGATGCATACATGGTATATATAGAGATGCACATAGTATATATGTATGTGTGTATATATATATATATATATATATATATATATATATAGATAGATAGATAGATAGATAGATAGATGTATATACATTACACAAACATACACACACACGCACACACATATACACATATGTGTGTGTGTTTGGGTGCGTCTGCTTATGTACTGAAAACTACATATCCATACATACAAATGAATTTGCAAATACATACGTACACTTAACATGCGTACATGTGTATACATATATATACATATATATAGTGGCTGGTTGGTAAGTAGTTTGCTTACCAACCACATAGTAATGGGTTCAGTCTCACTGCGTAGTACGTTGGGCAAATGTCTTCTATAATAGTCTCGGGCTGTTCAAAGCCTTGTCAGTAGATTTGGTATATAT
>NC_068985.1:116286501-116287260 GCF_001194135.2 Octopus bimaculoides
AAGTAAAAAAAAAATACCAGAAATAAGTTACTTATTTTTGGTAGTTTTTTTACTTATTTAGTCCCTCGATAGCGTGAGGCATTAATACACAATTAATGCCCTTTATATATATATATATATATCTATATATATATATATATATATATATATATGATAGATCGCTAACCACTACACTTTCCTTTTTTCTCTCCTTGTTTCTTTCCGCGTTCCTTTCTGTGGAAGAGCGTAGGCTCAAAATATATACATATATATAGTGGCTGGTTGGTAAGTAGTTTGCTTACCAACCACATAGTAATGGGTTCAGTCTCACTGCGTAGTACGTTGGGCAAATGTCTTCTATAATAGTCTCGGGCTGTTCAAAGCCTTGTCAGTAGATTTGGTATATATGTATATATATATAGTGGCACTCCGTCGGTTACGGATCCGATCAACGGAACAACTGGCTTGTGAAATTAGCGGGCAGTGATGAGCAATCCACAGACACGTGTATCCGTAACGTAGTTTTTGAGGAGATTCAGCGTGATACAGAGTGTGACAACAGGAAGAAAGAGTGTGAGAAAGTTTTGGGGAATGAGTATAGCAGGGATAGCCACCCACCCCCCTGGTGGAGCCTCGTGGAGCTTTAGGTGGGTATCGAAACCGCGATCCTACGATCGCGTGTCCGCTGCCCTAACTACTGGGCCATTGCACCTCCACTATGTGTGTGTGTGTGTGTCTATGCATGCATGTATATATATATATATATATATATATATATAT
>NC_068985.1:116287699-116291513 GCF_001194135.2 Octopus bimaculoides
CAAAAGAACTCCATGCTGCCGAGAAGGTCTTTTCTCTTAAATAGCCGTGTTGAGTCGTTCTATCTGTTGAACAGTGTGTGTGTGTGCGTATGTGTGTGAGTGTGTGTGTGTGTGTGTGTGTGTGTGTGTGTGTGTGTGCGCGTGTGTGTGTTTGTGTGTGTGTGCACGTGTGTGTGTATTCGCTTTTCAAGCGAAAACGGCTGCACGAATTGCTTCCATACTTAGGATGCATGAATAATTTGACCTCGGATGAATTATAGGAGCTTTAGTTTTTTGGGTTTTTTTTCAATTAGAAATAAATAATATTCCTTTATATTTATGATTCACTTTTTTAAAAACGCTTCACAATGTCAGCTTCCTCTACTGCTGTATAACGTTTTCATTTCAAGTTTTAATTCGCTATTTCCAAAAAAAAACAAAAAAAAGAAACACGATAAATTACTGAAAGAAATATTTACTAATTTCACAAAATTTTAATATTCAGTACGAGGTACTTTTAGGCGTGCTTTTATATATACGATTTTTTTCATTTCATACGTATTTCATTCATTGTTTGCAACGTTCTCTCTGTCTCTCTCTCTCTCTTTCTTTCTTCCTCCTCACACTCACACACACATGCTCCAGGTTTGAATTCGTTGTTACACAAATATCACATTATAATTTTGCAACTTAACATGAGGTGTCCAAAACATATGGGCATTCTTTCACTTGAATCCACACACTTCTTTAATTTCCGTAAAAAGTTTTTACTTATTTATTTGTTGCGCGCCGTGTTCAGCTCTATGTATTTGTTGTCAGTCACACACGCACACGTGTGTTTTTGCTTGTACGTTTGTATACATTTATGTATGTGTGTCTTTGTGTATGTGTGTGTGCGTGAGAGAGAGAGAAAGAGAGAGTGTGTGTGGGTGAAGGGGTGTGTTGTCATGTATACGTACATCTTTTTGTACGTATGTGTGAGTGTGTATGAGAGAGAGAGGGATGTCTGAGTGGCACTCACTTTCTCTCTCTCTCTCTCTCTCTCACTCACACACACACACACACACACACGTACATTTCATTTGATGTTTGATACTGTATGTATGTGTGTGTGCACGCGTGCGTAGGGATTTCCACAATCACCAGAAAAAAAGAGGAATTTTCTTTCTCGATGCTCCTGGTGGCACAGGTTAAACATTTGTACGATTGCTTCTCTCCAAGCTAAGGCAACAGAAAACAAATGGCAGTTGCTGTAGCATTGTCTGGCTTTGCTGCCACCATTTTTTCTGGAGAACGAATAGCTCATTCTGCTGTTAAATTACCTGGTCACAATTGACAGTCCAATTCGTAACAAAAGCAAAGATTCTGGTTCAGCAGAAGTGTTGTGCCAATGCAACCTGATCATTTGGGATGAATGCATCATGTCACATAGAGGTACAATGGAAGCTCTTGGTAAGACCTTACAGGGCATCAGAGACAACAATAAATCTATGGGAGGAGTTACATTAGTTTTATCAGGAGACTTCAGTCAGATATTACCAGTCATTTCGAGACGAACAAGATCTGATGAAATAAAACCATGCATTAAGTCTTCAAACCTATGGAATAAAGTACAGAAATTCTCCTTCAATACTAACGTGAGAGCTTTATTACATGGGGACCTATGTGCAGAACTGTTTTCAATCTGGCTCCCCCAATTAGGACAAGGGAAATATCACTTGATGGAAATGGTGATATCAGTTTGGCTCATATTGCTATCATGGTGAATTCTCCAGGTGAATTGAATAACAGGGTGTTTCCAGACTTAAGTAAGAATTATAATTCATATAAATGGTTGTGTGAAAGGGCAATTCTTGATCCAAAAAATGAGACAGTAGCAAAGATTAACAATGTATTAACAAATAAGATTCCAGCAGTCATTAAGGAGTACAAATCGGTTGATTAAGTCCTTGATGAAAATCTAGCTGTCCATTACACAACAGAGTTCCTTAATTATCTTGAACCACCTGAACTCCTCAACATAAACTTTTTCTGAAGGTAGGAGGCCTAATAATGCTCCTAAGAAATTTAGATCCTCGTAAACTATGCAATGCGACAAAGGTTGATTATGAAGACATTATCACCTGATGTGATAGAAGCTACTATCATCACAGGGTATGCCTCTGCGGAAGAAGCTTTAATCCCAAGAATTCCAATGAAACCAACAGACATGCCATTTGAGTTCAAACGAACACAATTCTCAGTGCGAGTTTGCTTTGCAATGTCTATTAATATAGCTCAAGGTCAGACTTTGAAATCTACTGGCTTGCTCGTCTCATGGTCGAATTTATGTTGGTTGCTCCAGGGTTGTTAGTTTCCAAGACTTATTTGTCTATGCTCCAAACCAGAAAACAAAGAATGTTATTTACCCAGCTCTTACATAATTTCCTACAACATATGTGATTGAATTTATCTCCTTTCAAAAAAGTGGTAAAGTTTTATTTTCGTTTACTCTTATTATTATTATTATTATTATTATTATTATTATTATTATTATTATTATTATTATTATTATTATTATTATTATATAAGGAACAATTTCATTCCCGGACAATGCCGAGTGCTTCTGCTAGTATATATATTTAGGGGCCAAGTCGTTTAGATCGACCCCAGTACGCAACTGGTACTTAATTTTAAGGATGAAAAGCAAAGTCGACCTCGGCGGAATTTGAACTCAGAGCGTAAAGACAGACGAAATGCTGTAAAGCATTTCGCTCGGTGTGCTAAAGTTTCTGCCAGCTCACCGCCTTCCCACCAACAATATATTGCAAACAAAGTGACCATCGGTCACTGATTTGCATCTTCGCGACTGAGGATCAGTCAAATAGCTCGAAACGGAGTCAGATTTGCGATCCTGTTATCTGCTAGAGGGTTGTAGGTGTTCGATCCCCCTGCTGCGAGGGGCAATGCCTGGACTGTAGGGAGAGTGAGCGACCATTTTGATACCCAACTATCACAACTAGTCGGTTACTGGACGAAATTGTGGACTGTTGCATGGTTCAGTTGCATGTACTTCGACAAAATACTCTTTGCAGAGTGTTTAGCTAGAGGAATCCCTGTGGATATAGATTATGCTTTTGCTGCCAAAACATGGAAACATTTTGTACTTCTTTGGAGGAACTGTTCTGCCTGGCCTTTTGTGCCAGCAAAAAAGAAAATGACTGATGTTGAGCTCATACAAGTTAATTCATGATCAGTCTGGGGCATTTCATATGTTTCTGTAACGTTTTTGTTCAGTGAATCACAGCTTTTTTTATTGCACTGCGAGATTCTATACGCCCCAAATGCATCTACAAATAAGCCAGCTGTGACAATGTTTTGTAGGGTATATTCAAAGTACAATTACATAAGTTTCGTTTGACATAGAATAGCTAATAAGGTCAGCTTATTAAGTGTCCAGTAGTGATATACTTAAGTTACATAAATCTGGATTCCAAATAACTGCCTCTCCTAAAATATCTCAGAATTTCTAGAATGCATTTCTATATACATTCATACGAGGGGGCGCTGAAATGTTCCAGGTTTTAAGGGCAGCATGGAAACCTGACTAGTGACCCAAACTTCCGAGTTCTTTTAGCGGGATTAGAAAAATAGAAGGACCTCTACAATAAGTTTGTGAATCTGAGAGGGGAATATGTTGATGAAAATCATAATTAACTGATCCTCCTGTATTTTCTTTTACTCAAAGCCAGGAACTTTTCAGCAAACCTTCTTAATAGGGACATATATATATATATATATATATAAGCAACACGGATATATATATATATATATATATATACATATATATATATAT
>NC_068985.1:116292556-116292968 GCF_001194135.2 Octopus bimaculoides
TATATATATATATATATATATATGTATATATATATATACTTATATATATAGAGACAGATAGATAGATATAGATTTGTATGTATATTTACCCACATAAATATATATATATTCATGTATACACATATATAGATAGATATATGTGCATGCATTTTTGCATATATGTGTATGTATGTATGTATTAATATGTAGTTAGATGTATGTATACACACATACGCATAAGTGTATGCTTATTCAAAATGTCTGTAGTATGTATATTATGTACATGCGTATATACACACACGTGTGTATGCTTTTTTGTGAGATTATGTATATGCGATTTCGATAGTATTATACGCATGCACGTGTATGTATGTATGTATATATATACACACATATATATATATATATATATATATATATATATATATATATA
>NC_068985.1:116293619-116296196 GCF_001194135.2 Octopus bimaculoides
ATATATATATATATATATACACATATTCGTACATGTACATAAAGTAATTCTCACAAAATACATTAGAACCATAATAACGCTAACCCTCTCCCTGTGACGCCATTATCTCACATTTTACTGTCATACACCAAATTTTTGTTTGTTTCAAAACCCTGGTTTAGTTTCCTGTGTAACATCCTATATTATGTTTCGAGTTGCATAACGTCTCTAGTACTTAGTTGTTATGACATTAAATGCTGAAAAATCTTGCCTTGCACAAGTTGATAATTGAAAATGACAGGAGCATTTTGAAAGCCTGAATGCCCGATCCCAAACCTCAACCCGATTTTATTTCTACTTTAGTATGAAGAAGAATATGTTCAGAGCTTCAGTGTTTTATCCTAAATTGGCAGTGAAGGCTGTTATCATAGTGGATTTCGATGAGCTGTTCTTAGAGATTGAAAGGAAAATTGCCATTGCATCTTGGCATATCTTTTACGTTGACTTCAAATGGATTTTACACAAGCAACCGCATGTAAGCAAATACTTTTACACTTACACACACATTCTTACGTGCACACACACACACACACACACACACACACACACACACATACATGAACATATATATAGAAGCAGCTGTAGGTGTTACCATTCTATGACATATAATGTTAATATTTATCACATATTGTTATGGCTGTCAGTTGACAGAAGGATAAGCGAATGACCTGAATGTCCAACGATAATTCATCTATTCTCATTCCTTTTTGAGTTGAAATGGTGTTGGAGACTGCTGTTCTCTTTCATGCCACTTTTATTGGCAAAGAAATTTTCTAGTGCCATACAAGGACGCAGTGAATCGACTTTATTTCCTTGAGTGTGTGTGTCATTGTTCCTGAACAGTCATCAAAGAATTCGACAACTTCCTAATGGAAAAGTTGATCTAACCCCAACCCTGGCCCTAATTCTAACCCCCAAACCTAACCTTTACCCTAACCCAACCTGACAATTTTTTCCCGGCTCCTATGACCTACGAAAAAGCACGAACATTATAACTTGTTATTTGCATTTTCGGCATTAATATTAAAGTAATTTGTACTGAGTTAATGTGCAGTAGTGTAAATGATAAGTTCAAACTGAGTTTTATTACACGATTCTTCGTCGATTCATGGCAGAATCAGTATTACTATGTGTTACAAATATATCACTAACTGCATTGGAAAGTATATATAAACACCCGAACTTCAACATATTCTTTAGCAGCACCAGCTTTTCTCACTTTAACAATTTCCCAGCAAATAGTTCTTGTACCTAGTTGAAAAAAATGAACATTGAAAGAATAAGGGCCACGTTATTTCTCTTTGCAATAAATCCAGACATCGATGAGGATACATAAAACATCTTTTACGGAAATCATTTTTCACTTAAAAAACTCTGGCTTTAGTATTAAAATATTTTGATCCTTGGATAATGCAAATTACTTTCAAACACAGAACAGAAATATTTCGATACAAGACTTATTTTGCGGAGAACATTCAACATTTTTCCTGCGACTAATTATCTTTAGATTCATTTGTAATTAGATAAGAATATTCGTCTTTCTATTTTACTTAGTGACCACGTATTTTACTAAACGAAAATGTGATTTGGAATATTACGTCTTCATCAGAGCCGTCTGGGCTGTACATGTATGATGCGCTGTTTAAATGAGTTTCATCCATTTTCTCTCTATGTATATACGCATGATTATACATACAGACATGCATAAATACATAAACACCTGTTAAAATGCATGTATATGTTTCCTCTTTCTTTTCTTTTCTGTTTTTTTTTTAAAGAAAGAGTAATGTAATTAGTATTAAATTTAAGAAATCAAGGAGGCAACTTCTTTTATCTATTTTTCAATTCATTTAAGTATTAACTAATCGTTTTTTCGCCATCTACAGATGCATTTTTGTACTTGTATCTCCTTCAGTATAGCTCAGTAAGTATTTATTGTAGTTCGAGACAATGGCAGATTTTTATTGCAATTTTCGAATTATTTATGTCACCATATTTCTAGGGATAAATAAATACGGATCAGGATACACGTTCATGTTAAAATGGTACCATAAGCATGACTTATAAAAGGACTGGGAAGACTAAAATGACCTTTCTTCAAATGCTCGTTTTGTAATAACAGATCACTGGCATATTAAACCGAATCTGCTTTACAGATCTCTCGCCTTTTGTTGAGAAACTAGGTAAGACAATTTTCCTTTATATGGCTACTCTGGTAATGGTGGTGGTGGGGATGGTGGGGATACTTTATATATATATATATATATATATATATATATATCGTCCCGACTTTCAGTTCGTGCTTCACAGCGTTCATATACATATAATTTTTCACGTCTGGCCGCATAGTCTTTTCCGTTTGTTTTCCTGTCTTGTTTTCTTTTCCGTTTGTTTTTCTGTCTTGTTTTTTGTCCGCCACTACATTCCTCCATGGCACAGGTTTAATTTGTGTATACAAATTTAATTTGTGGTCCATGGGAAGAACCGTTTTAACGATGCGTCCTGCCCAACTCTTCGAAACGCCAGTGTTAAAATGGG
>NC_068985.1:116296206-116299180 GCF_001194135.2 Octopus bimaculoides
CGCCTTTTGTTGAGAAACTAGGTAAGACAATTTTCCTTTATATGGCTACTCTGGTAATGGTGGTGGTGGGGATGGTGGGGATACTTTATATATATATATATATATATATATATACATATATATATATATATATATATATATCATTTATCTGTCGCTGCCGCCTATCCTTTCCTCCAATCCAGCGACGTATGTTTTCCCAGACGAACAGTTAAGCCGGTAGACAATACAAATACCAGATCTATAAATATGGCCGCTGAACATATTGGGAGCCAGGAGATTTTTGAGGAATTTGATGTCATTGTTTTATTTTTTATTTTTTTGTGAATTAATATTCTTTGCACCCCAGGTAAACAGTCAGGTGTTAATTCTGGTCTTTTTCGTAATTTATTGCAAAATATCTACCCGCTATTGCTTCGAGTGTACTAGTAAAGTACTTTCATCGCAAATTGAAGAATTCATCAAATTCTGGAAGCCCTGCAGTTGCTATGAAATTGATTCCGTTAGTAATTCCACCACTGGTTATATTAAACAATGCTTCAATTCTTATTGTCTTCATCATTATTCATCGTAATACACACGACCACCATCACCCCCACCCCCATCATCATCATCATCTTTGTCATCGACAACATCAACATCATTATTATCATTGCAATCGACATCACCATCATCATCATCATCATCATCATCTTCTTCTTCTTCATCATCATCATCATCATCATCATCATCATCTTCTTCTTCTTCTTCTTCTTCTTCTTCTTCTTCTTCTTCTTCTTCATCAACATCATCTTCATCTTCTTCTTCATCTTCTTCTTCTTCTTCGTATTATTATTATTATTATTATTATTATTATCATTATTATTATCATTATTATTATTATTGTTATTATTATTATTATTATTATTATTATTATTACTATTATTATTATTATTACTATTATTATTATTATTATTATTATTATTATTATTATTATTATCATCATCATCATCATCATCATCATCATCTCATCATCATCATCATTATTATTATTATTATTATTATTATTATTAGTGTTAGTATTATCATCATCATTGTTTCTTATTATCTCCGCGAACAATATGGATATAGATTAATTGAATATAAAATTAAACTCTTATTAATATTTATTTTCTTCTTATCCCTCTAGAGACAAGTACATAGTCCAAAGTAATTTGTAGCATTTTTGCCTCAGGTTAAATCATTATTTTTGTTGTTATTGTTGTTATTATTATTATTATTGTTGTTGTTGTTATTATTATTATTATTATTATTATTATTATTATCATTATTATTATCATTATTATGATTATTATTATTGCTGTTGTTGTTGAAAGTGGTGGTGGTGATGGTGGTGGTGGTTGTGGTGGTTGTGGTGGTGATGGTTGTGGTGGTGGTGGTGGTTGTGGTGGTGGTTGTGGTGGTGGTGGTATTTTTGTTATTAACATATTATTCATGTTTTCAGATAAATATCAGGTTCCCTTTCTTACATAGAAAATAATCAACTAAATTTTAGAAAACATGCATTAAATTTTCCGAGGTTAACATGTTGTTCCAACTCTTTTAATGATATTTACAAATTCTTGTATATTAATATTATCTGGAATAAACCTATCTTGTTTGCCCTTATAGCTATTCTATCAATCATATTCTTTGTAAAACAACCACCGTCGTAAGTATTGTCTTGGCAAAATCCTACGTTTGTATTCCGTGTGGGATAGAAATAGCTGTAACAGCTGTATTATTTTCTTTGGCATAGAAGCCACACATGATTTGCGTTCCACAAATTATGACGAAATCTGTAGTCTGTGTCGGATTTTTTTTTTTTTTTTTGTATGATCTTGAAGGTGTGTAGGAGTTTGAAGAGCAGATCGTTTTCCAAGTTTGCGCAGCTTAAAACAGAGGAATCTGTTTCAGCTTCTTTAAAAACCGTTTTTTAAAAGAGAACTTGATTTTAGATTGCGACGAAATTATTGAAAAATGAGCGAAATTGATAGTTGGGTTGTGGTGACTAATATGAGTAACCAGCTATTGCGGCACTAAAAACGCCAGCGAGGCATTTATGTATCAATTATCAGTATCAAAAAAGTGAATAGAACTTCGATATCGCCCATTGCTGGCAGTACCAGCACCAAACATCTAAACTCCTGTTATAGTAGTTGTGGTGACAACATAAACATCTGCAGTCCAATTTCTAGTCTCGGGACACTTGAATTTAACATTGCCTAACCCCTCGGTCCATTTGGGGCTCCTGCTGAATATGCCGATGGCCAACGAGTATCCATCGATCTGATTTCTCTTCGAGATATTCAGAGGGCATTATCGTTTTTCTCTCCCTTCAACACGGCTGACTACTTTAAACTACTGCTGCCAGTTGACGAACTACAGAACTAGAAATATTCCACAAAGATAATCTAAAAGGCCAGCCTTATCATAATTTGTGTCATGCTGAATCTCCCTGAGAGTACGCATGTATGTGGAATATTTAGCCACTTGGACTTAATTTCGTAAGCAAGCTAGTTTGCTTATCAGATCAACTTGAACACTCATCGTTGTAACACACGAACTGCAAGTGTGGTCCTCCATGTTTTTTTCTTTTTTTGTTCGGTTTGTTGTTTCTCTAGTGTCCTATTTTTGTTAGAAAATTTGACCCTTTCAAAATCCCAAATTTTGTTTTGGTTCGCAGGAGCAACTGTTTTTCAAAGCCTCATATTGTAGTTATTTGCTCGAAATATGGAGTAGATGAACAGCCGACAACTGATGAAGGGTCTGTTTTCCATTTGTTTCTCTCGTTGTTCGCATACACAAGGTGGCCTTCATATTTCATGTTGTTTTCGTATTACATGTTGTTTACGTTTTGTGATGCCCTATACCATATATGCATATATATATTTATATATATATATATATATATATGTATATATATATATATATATATAAGTATGTACATATATGTATG
>NC_068985.1:116301577-116303507 GCF_001194135.2 Octopus bimaculoides
ACACACACACACACACACACACACACACACACACAAGAACACACTGGCCAACATTTATGAGTTTGTTATCGGAATAGCGATGTTATTATCTATTATTATCCAGTCAGGGACAGTAAATTTTCATTTTGGGTAAAATAAATATTATCTACTTAAAAACAGATATGAATTGTTTCATATAACAAAAGATATATGTGTGTGTGTGTGTGTGTGTGCGTGTGTGTGTGTGTTTGTATGCATGTGTGTGTGTATGTATGTATATGTGTGTACATGCGTGTATGTGTATGCATTTATGTATATATACACATACACGCACAAAGAAACTGAAGGACAAAAAGAGAGATATATTGCTAGATATTGATAAATATGAGTGTATCACTGTGTGTATACGCAGTTCTGCAGAAAACAGAGAAGAATCAATTCATTCCATACTAGCAGAATACATCCTCGTAAGGTTTTTAGAAAGAAAACCTAAAACCGTGAACGAAGGATTTAATATAATTTCAAACACAGAACATATTGTAGGTATCCTTCGCCTTATAATAATATTTTGCTCTGATTGTTGTGACTTTATAACCAAACGCCAAATATCATACATGGCAAACGCGAGGAGGCATGACAATCACGAAGAGACACATTCTAACTACTTATGAGCGCTCCGATAGCTGACGTCCTTCATCCACTTTCACACCCACGTATACACAGAATGTTATATATAAATTGTAAATATTGGATGAAGATGATTGCGAAATTAATGATTAAATTTGAAGCGTAAACATTTGAGATATAATTTCTGATAAATTATTTGTCCCTACTTGTAACGGATTAAATGGAAGTTCGATATTGTATACTTTACATAGATTTTTTTTCTTTTTTTACGATTCTTTTGTCTTGCGTAACCATTAAACCCATTTTCGATAACGATTTAAGTTTTCCTATTCAGGATTTAATGTTATATTTCTTGTCATTCGTAGAGAATTTTTCTTTAATTATTATATTCTTCTAAGTGATAACCTAAACACAATTTTTCGGAAATTATCATTATCTTCAGGAGGAGCGCGCAAAAGAGCGAGAACAATAACGCATCTATTCATTCTTAATACATTTTGGCAGATTAGAAAGCAAATGTCTGATCTCTGTTGCTATTCGTCATCGGAAAAGACCTTTTCAACTTAGGTGATGAGTGGTCACAAAATATGCGATCCTCCAGTTAAAGCGTAGTTTGATATGACACAGTGTTTCGGTTTCGTTGTGTTTTCTCAGTCGAAGTCACCCTGCCGGACCGATGAATCGCTCAAGAGAATGTTCTGTACAGTAATCAGCTAACAAATTGTTTGTTGGCGCATAATAATTCATGAAGTGCTTACAGCAGAATGAGAATTCAAACAATAACGTGCCTATTAACTCTATACGTCCTGGCAGGTTTAAACTTGAATATCTAATGCCTATTGTTTTCCGTCATCGGAGAACATCTCGCCTCTTTACGCGATTGTTAAACACATCAAGGTCGAAGCACGTTGATGTCTCAGTGAGCCTTTTCTTCGCTGAATTGCATACCTAAAATCAAAAAGTCTTGTCATATTGATAGCGACCGGTTTGAACTATATTATGACGAACTTAAATAAATCTCAAAGAAGATCGTATTTAGGTGTCTGTGAATAAGTATTTGTAATTCAGTTTCAAAGAAAGACAAGTAATAACTACTGCCAGTTATTACCACAAACAATTTCCTGTATTTAGCGTATTTATTTCTTTATTCATTTCATTCGACAAACGCATATATACAATAACACACACACACACACACACACACACACACACACACACATATATATATATATATATATATATATATATATATATATATAGATATATAGATAGATAGATATATAGATAGATAGATATAGATATAGATATACGAGTGTTGTGTATA
>NC_068985.1:116303620-116304951 GCF_001194135.2 Octopus bimaculoides
TATATATATATTCCTAAAATTTCTCTAATATTTATCAAATTATTTCCAATCAATATCACGATGATTGAAAGATCTATGTTCATGATTATATTTTACAATAATAAAATATATGAGAAATACGAAACGCATTGCGTGTTTTTATAAGTGTTTATGTGTCTGTCAGTTTGTGTGTGTGTGTATGTAGGAATGTATCAAATTCGTTAAAATTTGCAAGCAATATTTTTACACAGTGACTGAGATGGCTTGTTTACAGAATCGTTAGTCTGAGGGACAAAACACTCAAAGGGTATTTTATCCATCTTTATGCTCTGAGTTCAAATTCCTTCTAGGCCGTCTTTTACTTTCATCCATTTAGGGTTCGATAAAATAAGGACCAGTTGAACACCGGGTCGATGTAACTGACTTATTACCTACCGCGAAATTGCGGGCCTTGAGCCAAGATTAGAAGCCATTATTTTCGAAGTTCAAAGTTACTATCAAACTTTTCTTGGTAATAATTAATATATATATTTTATCGTTAAATGCTAAATGTTTGAATAACATAAATAAAACATATATGTGTGTGCTTGTGTGTACATATGTACGCATGTGTATATGCATGTAAGTGTGTGTGTGTGTGTGTGTGTGTGTGTGTGTGTGTGTGTGTGTGTGTGCACTAGCCTTGAAGCCGCCATTCAGGCGGCATTCAGATTAGCTTTTGTGGAGGGCACCTTTGAGGGCACTATTGCGGCGCTTCGCGGCCCTCTGCCCTCGTGTAATGAAATTTATTTCTACAAAAGTGCTAAGCACTAACGCTGATCATAGTTTAAACAATAAACGCAGGAGCGAGGTAAATGCAGTGGGGCGTTATTTAAGCGACCCTTTAGAAATTGAACCTCCTGATGATACTTCCTGGGAGTTCATGGTATGAAATTCATTGTCGCTGCTCCAGATTGGTTCAAAATGCAGTAAAAATAGGGGTGGCATCATTGCTGCCCCAATTAGTCGGCCCTTAGATAAATAGACCCATTAGTACATTCCCTACGATTAGGGGAGTTGCTAGTTTGAGATTCGTTGTCCTTGCCCCAACTATCTGGGAGGAGTTAACGAACATAAAAACGTAACAAACAAACAAGACTCAAATTTATATTAAGAAGATCTTTATTATTAAAGCAGCAAAAACTTCATAAAAATGTCACAAGTTTTAAATATATTTAGATGCGTACACACGTTATGGTGTATATATGCTTCTTTATGTGTATATATTTGTGTGTTTATGTGTATATATGTATGTATGTATATATATATATATATATATATATATATATATATATATATATATATATATATAT
>NC_068985.1:116304961-116305506 GCF_001194135.2 Octopus bimaculoides
CTTAAAAGAGTTCCAACACTGTCTGTTTTTTATGTTTTATTTATATTCCTGCAGAACTAATGTGGGGTATAGAATATGGAATATACAATATATAATATGATATACAATATACAATATAAAATAAAATAAAATAAAAATGGATGGCACCATGAAAGAAAGTATTGAATGTAGATGAAATATTGAGTGTTCAGTATAAAGGATCAAATATATAAATATATAAATATAAATATATATATATAAAGGCGACTCGAGTTTCAGGGCTATTTCCCTTCGTCATGGCCGGTATGACAGACTTTAACAGACTGTCTGTTATATATATATATATGCGCATATGTTTATTTGTATATTTGTATGCGCGTGTACATGTGTGTTACTATTGTATATATTTATGTAGATATGCATGTCTTTTCCTAAGTGCGTTTACATGCTTATAAATAATGGCTTTAACGTAACTTAGTGTTACATATCTTTGGGAACGTTATTTTCAAATTATTTTCTCTTTCGTTCTATATATATATATATATATATATATATATATATATATA
>NC_068985.1:116305516-116307494 GCF_001194135.2 Octopus bimaculoides
CTATATATATATATATATATATATATATATATATATATTCACATTTATATTTTGCTTGTATATATTTGCATATATGTATGTATGCATGTATCAACGTTTGTATGTTTAGTGTGTATATATATATATGTATGGATATGTTTATTGTGTGTATGTGTAAGTGAATGCTTGTATACATTTGCATGTGAACAATGTGCGTTAATTTTTATACTATTAGATTCCTGTAAGTGAGTATTTTATTATAATTAGACTTTTATTTATCACCTCTGCTTTCGCTAAGGCGGAGATATTGTATCCAGCCGCGCTTGTTTGTCTGTCCGTGGACAAGATATCTCAAGAACTGCTGGATGGATTCGGATGAAACTTTCAGGGATATGTGGGCTCGTGACTGGCACGAGCTAATTAGATACTGGGATCGATCCTACACGGGACAAGGATTCTGAATTATTTTTCCTATTTTGCTACTTAATCTTTTAGAGCGGCCTGCCTCATTTTTAATATTCTCGTTTGTGAGGGCAGTCGAGTTTATTTCAGATTTTCTCATTTTAAAAATCATCTCTGGCTAATCGTTGGCGGAGGTTTGCGCTCCCTGAGTGATCTTGATTTCATTAAATTTATTTTACCATTAATTAATTGGATCTGTGTATACATGTTTTCCTTCTAACTAAAGTTAATTTTTGATTTAATGTTGTCTTCGATTTTACACATGATTTTTAAATCTTCTAATTTTAATTTTATATATATCACTGTTTCTTAAAAAGAACCCAGTTAATTGAAAGGACCAATGAGTCGAAACCAATTTCAAATGTGTATTTGTAAATGTAAATTGTATATTCATATATTAACCTTATTTTTTTTTGTTCCATTCTCAATAAAAACTGCCCAACGAATGGGTATGTGAAAGTCTAAGAAGCAGTTTTTACTATATTTTTGTGATGTTTTTGACTAAGCCCTGGAAGTCTAAAGCGAATTGGAGTGTAAACCAGAGAATCGAACTTGCCCGCTTTTATTAAACGGTATGGGGGAAGTATAATCTATAGTATTTGTTAGAGGAGAGTTGCGGGATTCATTGTTGGTTATCAGTCTGGGTTTCGATCGAGTTTTATATGGGTGAACGCAGGACGGACGAGAGCGTCTCACTCGAGGTCCTTCTAGGTTTATAGCGTCGGTTTTAATTTGTCAATCTATAGTGTTAGGGTTAATGTGTCTAGTAGTGGGGTATGTCCCTTGAAGCTGAGTTAGGGGCTTTAAACATTAAAGAGCTTAGTCAACACTTTTTCCAAATAGCAGACTCTAACTTCCCACATCACCATAAATACCATTCAATCTTCAACAGATCTGCTCTGGAATTATCCTACACCTCTCCGCCCAATATAGAATCTGTTGTTACCTCATCCAATAAGCGTAAACTTAATTCCTACGAACTAAATATATATACTCATAATATAGGTCAATACAGCGAAAGCACTAACTCCGACCATATGCCCCACCCATAACACTAGCACTGAGACCCCCTGCGGTCATGGCTGACCATGGGTTTGCACCTAGAAAGTTACCCTCCCAGGCACGTGTCTGGGCAAGGTTGTTTATGGAAGACCAGCAGTCATCCATGCATACCAGCCTCCCCTCTCCACACCATTGATGCTATCCAAGGGAAAGGCAAATGCCGATACAGCTTGGCACTTGTGACGTTGCAACTCATTTCTACAGCTGAGTGAACTGGAGTAACGTGAAATAAAGTGTCTTGCTCAAGAACACAACACGCAGCCCGGGCTTGGATTCGAACTCACAACCCCACGATCGTAAGTTCGACGCTCTAACCACTGAGCCATGCGCCTTCACAGTTCCACACTAGCAATATAGCCAGCATTAACCAGGGTACGCACTTTCCCGCTTCCGAAGGTGGTCGGAGCACGGCTAAAACGAATGTGAATACTAATAGCACTATAACTACTAATAACTCCAATACGAGCAGTGCTAC
>NC_068985.1:116308235-116308885 GCF_001194135.2 Octopus bimaculoides
TGTGTGTGTGTGTGTGTGTGTGTGTGTGTGTGTGTGTGTGTGTGTGTGTGTTTGTGTGTATGTGCGTGTGTGTGTATTGTGTTGAGTGGCGTTTCAATATGTTTTGAAAAAATGATCAGCTGTCAGTTGATGGACGTGTGTGCTGTGAAGAATTTCTCTTGTTGCAAAAAGAATTGTTTGTGTGTGTGTGTGTGTTTGTGTAGGAATGCTCCTTTTGTGATGTTTTTTTTCGTGTATGTATGCATGTTGGTGTGTGTGATCGTGTGTGTGTGCTGCCATATACGTATATTGAAAAAAGATTTAGGAGACGATGGGAAGTATTTTGTAAAAAAAATGATATGTATAAAAGTGTTTAAAATTATTTTTGTTAAGCGTCTGTTGACGTATATATATATATATATATATATATAACTAAATGTAAATCGTTGGCGATTTCCTTTCTCCGTCTTTCATTCTATTGGACTTTCCACTGTTTCCGAATAAGAGCGTCTGCTCGAAATGTTAAACCAACTTTCTTTCCTTCTTTGAGCTTTGGCTAATACATTCCATGTACCGTCCTCGTGTTGGTGTGTTTTTTGTGTTTGCTGTGTTTGGAATTTACTATATATACATATATATGTGTGTGTATATACATATATATATATATATAT
>NC_068985.1:116309707-116311088 GCF_001194135.2 Octopus bimaculoides
GTGTGTGTGTGTGTGTGTGTGTGTGTGTGGGTGTGTGCGCGTGTACGTGAAAAGGGGAGGTCTTTCTCCAAAACTCCAAAGTTGGGCAACGTTTTCATGCTTAGATTTATAAACTGCGGTAAGAATAACACTGGCCAACAAAGAATTTGTTCCAAGGAAATAAATACCTGTATCCTATACGTTTTTGCATGCAGAATTCAAAAATAATGTCAAATTATCTGAATCACCCACAGTTTCTCTGTTCCACGATATCCCTCTCAGTTCCTGTCACGTGAGCTAAATTTCAGTTAATCTGTTGTAATGTGAAGCTAACGGTTTAAGAAATATTCCTAATTAAAATTTTTATGAATAGAATTAACCTAGTGAAATCATAAATCCACCAGAGTCACTGAGTCCCAGAAATATATGAAACGAAAATTATGTAAAAATTTTACCTTATGTACAAGAAAATACTAACACGCCGAAGCACAGAAGGTTATGTAATATACTAACACAGAAAAATTAAAACAAAACATGCGGGTGAAAAGAATCGCGTGGTTCGAAGAATCAAGTGTGAAAAATCTACCTAGACAACAGCGGCACAGACAACTGTGTACCACAACACATCGTGCAGTTGTCATGGTGACAAGCGGCTAATGCCACGCTGTCTTGTGATTGGCTAAAATTACCTAAATTTATCAACTTTAATTCCAAATAACATCAGATTCTTTAATTTACGAGATAAAGGAATTGGTTGATCGTAATTAAAATTCAGAGTTGAATCGATACATCAAAATTCAAAGTAATTTGAGTAGAATTAAGGCGGGGCTCATTTTGCGAATGAGAAAGACTAGATCCATCATATGTGTAAGTGTGTGTGTGTGTGTCTGTGTGTGTTTGTGTGTTTGTGTTTGTGTGTGTGTGTGTGTGTGTGTGTGTATGTGTGTGTGTTTGTGTGTGTGTGTGTGTGTGTATCTGTGTGTGTCTGTGTCTATGTCTATGTGTGTTTGTGTGTCTGTGTAAATCTAGGAAAATTAAAATGAAAATATGAATTTGCTAAAAGCGGTAGATAAACAAGTGAGAAAATACTGAACAGCACTAGTTAACCATTATCGGAACGTTCATTTCTACACTGGGAAGCAATTTTCAACAAAATATACTTTATCACTAATTATTGACAAATATGTTTGCTTGTTTCATCATATTTATTAATACGGTTTCCCTAGTTATTTTTCTATTTTATATTATATCGTTGTCGGCTGCGATACTTGAGGCTTGATTTACTGAAACGTTTTAGAAATACAGGAATAAAAAAAACAATGTCTCAATTGTTCTCTTGTCAACAAAAGTGCAATATCATGTGCCAAAAAATGTTTTTAACACTATCACAATTAGATAAATA
>NC_068985.1:116312023-116313089 GCF_001194135.2 Octopus bimaculoides
ATATATATATACTCATACACATACAGAAAGAAATCAGTGTGAATGTAAGTAAATGAGATAAATGCTTGAAAAGAAAGATATTTCAATAACATAGTGAGATGTAATAAATAACTCAAAACAAAATGTCACGTGTTATTTATTGATTCAAATTCTGGCACAAGGCCCGCATTTCCGAGGTGGGGACATGTCAATTAGGTCGACCCCAGTGTTCTACTGTTACTTATTTTATTGATCTTGGAAGGATGAAAGACAATTCGACCACACCAGAATTTGAACTTAGATCATAAAGCCGGATGAAATGCTGCTAACCCTTTCTTCCGGCATGCAAACGATTCTGCCACATCCCCGCTTTCAAGTGAAACAAATATTACTTTCGATGACCCAATAATATTAACGAAACATCAGGAGTAGTTTTTGTTTAATATTGATTTTATTGTTGTTGTTGCTGCTGTTGTTGTTGTTGTTGGTGGTGGTGGGGGTGATAGGGTAATAAGGTTAATGATTAATCGGGGTCGTGGTGGGAGTATAGCTCTAGTCAAACAAATCTATTGGTACTTCCTTCTTGACCTAGGCGATCTTGACTTTTTTTCAGATAAAATCGTAATGGGTGTTTCCCTTATAAAAACTTAAGATAATCTGATGAAAATTTTGCTGATTACATAGGACAAAAGAGTCCTATTCATCTGCTCAGCATGCCTCAGTTGTGACTTGCAATAGTAAATAAGAACACTTATTTCCTTTACAATCACTAAAACTGAGTCCGAGTATTACGTGGCTTTTTTAGCTCATGCACTAAATCGATTCGAACAGTAGAACGCTTGACTAAATCCTGTGACATTTACCAAGTAATATTAGTGTATAACCAATATGTGACGTTCAGACAGCTGGGAGGCAAATTCGAGATTCGGACTAGAAAACCTTAGAACGTAGAATGGTCTAATCAAGTCATTCAGTTTGGTATTTCTAATCTTCGCAACAATTCACCAAAATTGCATGTGTGCATGCATTTATACATATACATACATGTATACATTCATACATATATATATATATATATATATATATA
>NC_068985.1:116313950-116318713 GCF_001194135.2 Octopus bimaculoides
ATATATATATATATATATACATATATATTATAAACACAATCCTTTGCTTAGGTGGAGAATTGTGAAAGTTTGCAGACCAAGTGATTTCCCAGGCGTAATTTTGCGATATTGATTGAAGCGTTATTTGTGCAATAATTCTCTTGTGTTAAGATCTTACTCAAATCCTAACATATCCAGCGCAGATTATCAGATCTGCATTTATATTGGTGTGATTACTACTTAACTGTAACGTCGGTGAATTCAATGTGTTACATACTAGTTGTTATATGTTCTTGATATTCCTTCTTCTCCTTGGGTTGCTTGTGTTAATATAACGATTTTATAATACCCGATCATAAACGAACATATTCACAAATATCCATCTTCGAATGTATGTATGTGATTTTTTTTTTCGATAATTGATTATATTCTGATCATTATTTGACACAAGATGTCTGAAGGTAGGTTTAACTGAGTTGATGCGTCTCACACTTTGCAGCTTCGTATATTTTGTATTATATACATACATATATATATTCGTGTATTTACATATATATATATATATGTGTGTGTGTATGTGTGTGTGGGGGGTGCATGTGTGTGTGTGTGTGTGTGTGTCTGTGTCTGTGTGGAGAGAGAGAGATACATAGATAGATAGATCTTATGATGTAGAAGTCAAGTGATAGCTATTTAAAAACACGAACATTCTGAAAACGTCACTGAAACATTTATTATAATACATAATATATCATTCTTTCTACTATAGGCACAAGGCTCTAAATTTTAGGGGTGAGGGCTAGTCGATTAGACCGACCGCAGTGCGCAACTGGTACTTAATTTATCGACCCCGAAATGATGAAAAGCAAAGTTGACCTCGGCGGAATTTGAACTGAGAACGGAAAGACAGACGAAATACTGCTATGCATTTCGCCCGGCGTGCTGAAGTTTCTGCTAGCTCACCGCTTTGCTGCCTTATAAATAATTAATTATAAATGTTTAAGTGAAGTGGACAGATTTTGCGTGGTTTTGAATGTCTAATACGTGTTATTGACTCTGTAACCGTTTTAATTTCAACACACAGTCTCGGATGACGTCAGTTACCACACAAACATGTCTCTGACATCTCTCTCTCTCTCTCTCTCTTCATACTCACATACACACACACATAAATGTATATAATAACTACTAGACATAAAAACGCTAAGTCCTGCGGTTGATTTCTTCAACTAAAAAACCCGTTCAGGCAGTGCTCCAGCATGGCCGCAGTCAAATAACTGAAACGATGAGAGCAAAACATATTCTTTATTTTTAGGTTAACCAGGCTATACCATTAGTTCCAGTGACATGAAACGACTCCATCTTGGAGACGGACACCTAAGTTCCATGTCACAAGGTTTATAACGGTTAAAAGATATCTTTCTTACCATGTAACCAATGGTAGAGCCTGGTTAGTCAACAAATAATGAATATTTATTCACCAATGCGGTGTGGAACACTTATTCACACTATTTAATATTAATACAGTAACGCATCCGTCGTTCCAAACCATTGGATAAGTGCTAAAGGCGAATATATATGTGTGTGTGTGTGTGTGTGTGTGTGTGTGTGTGTGTGTGTGTGTGTGTGTGAGAGAGAGAGAGAGAGAGAGAGAGAGAGAGAGAGAGTATTGGTATCTGTGCACAAACGAACAGCAGTATTTTAACATCAAAACGCTTAATATATAACCGTACCCCCCACATAAAGTTTAGCAGTAAAGACAATTCTTAAATTCTTGACTATTATCTCAATTAGTCGACATTACCAATATGATGGAATAATCAAATTAATTTCAAAACTACAACATAATTCAATACCGAACAGTTGACACTAGTTTTCAGGGTTCTTTAGCAGACAAAGAACAATTGCTTGAACGGAGGTCTGGATCTGAATGAAATAAACATGAGTATAGAAGTTGATTTTTAACAAAAAATTGTCTCTGAAAATATATGTGGGTGGTCACTAATGACATTGTATATGTACAATAATGAGAGATCGGTGAATCTCACTTTTTACTGATTTATGGTCCCCAAAGGGTCAATCACCAATGAAATCGATTTTACAAGCCTAAATCTTTGGCTAGTTTCATGTTTTAAGTTTTTGCTTTAATTTTCAGAACCTGTGAAAATATAGAATGCATCTAAACTCATATCTCTAAGCTAAGTGGATGAAATCCTTGAGAAACTATTTTAAATAGAATCTACATTAGGAGGAGAAGCGCCAAAATCGTCGCTAGCAGGTAAGCTTTGAGATATCTGATCAATAAGCAATGGATTTTTCAGGGAAGAGAAAACCCCAGTTCTTTATTCGAAAGTTTGAAATTGCAAGTCATGTATAAAGAGCAATATATATTCTAGCAGAAAATCATAGAGAGAACATGTATGAAATACCTCCGTATGTAAGCAGATATCGTTACAGAAAATTATAGAAACAAGCATATATAAGAAAAAGAACCACTGTCTTGAAAGTTCTGTAAGAAACATCGTGAAAAGAGTCAGTCTCTACCAGATGATATGTATAGGGGTTTAGTTCACAGGTGATCTAAACGATTCGGTACGCTAGGTAAGTGTTGTAATGAATTACTAGAGCTCCAAGTTTATACCCACCCGAGACGGTAGTTATGGAGCCATTGCAGATTTCCTATGCAACGGATATATAATAGTTAAAGAGGACAACAAACGTTACGACAAGGCAAACATCTCAAGTCGTATACAATAGTTTTATCATTGGAAAATGTTTTTACCAAGAATAAAATTGTATACGATGTTTGCCTCGCCTCGCCTGAACGTTTGTTGTCCTCTTTAACTATATATACACAAGACACATACACATATATCTATATCTATTGGGGTGGGTTTGTATCTCTGTCTGTCCACCAACCGCCGCTTGGAAACCAGTGTTTGTGTGTTTGCATCCCGTAGCTTAACGGTTCTGCAAGAGTCACCAATAGAATAAGTACTGGGTCGATTCATTCGACTAACAGAAAATTCTCGAAGGCGGTGGCCCAGCATGGCCGCAGTCTAATGACAGAACCAATTAACAGAAAATAATTAAAGATACGTATATTTGCGCGCGCGCGCGTGTTTGTGTGTGTGTGTGTGTGTGTGTGTGTTTGTGTGTGTGTGTGTGTGTTTGTGTGTGTGTGTGTGTTACAAATACTTAATGTAGAAGAGTTGCATGAATCTTCCATTTTCCTTTGTCGCCATGAACGGAGTTTTTTTTTTTATCAAGCGCCGTCCTCTCTGACCTTGTAGAGTGCCATGTATCCGAAAGGATGAAAGGCAAAGTCGACCTCGGCGGAATTTGAACTCAGAACGGAGCGGTAGACGAAATACTGCAAAGCATTTCGCCCGGCGTGCTAACATTTCTGCCAGCTGACCGCCTTGCAATGAAATATATTGGTGCTAGATTTGTTCGATTAATGGATTTTCATGTGTTTGGTTGGAAGTGTAACAGTAATGAAAATGGCTTGTAGCTTACGAAACACTGATCAGAGTAACTTCGCTTAAGTCAATCAGTGAAGGCAAATGTTAATGAAGACGGAAATAGCAGTAGTAACAACAACATCAGCAAAAAAAAAAGACAAAACAGCAATAGATAATAAGAAGAAGCTGTAACATAGAATAACTAACAAGCTTAAGTTTTATAACGTTATGAATGTCAACGTTATATATGGAAGCAATGATGTGGGGAGAGAAAAACAAGACAGAGAAATCATGATTAGAACGATGATGATGATGACGATGATGATGATGGTGATGATGTTGCAGATGATGATGTTGATGGTGTGGATAATAAAGATGGTGTTCATGACGACGATGATTATGATGATGATGATGATGATGATAACGAGGAGGAAGAAGGAGAAGAAGAAGAAGAGGAAGAAGAAGAAGAAGAAGAAGAAGAAGAAGAATGAGGAGGAGGAGGAGAAGAAGAAGAAGAAGGAGGAGGAAGCGGAGGAGGAGGAGGAGAAGAAGAAGAGGAAGAAGTAGAAGAAGAAAAAGAATGAGGAGGAGGAGGAGAAGAAGAAGGAGAAGAAGAAGGAGAAGAAGAAGAAGAAGAAGGAGAAAAATAAGAAGAAGAAGAAGAAGAAGAAGAAAAAGAAGAAGAAGAAGAAGAAGGAGAAAAATAAGAAGAAGCAGAAGGAGAAAAATAAGAAGAAGAAGAAGAAGAAGAAGAAGAAGAAGAGGAAGAAGAAGAAGAAGAAGAAGAAGAAGAAGAAGAAGAAGAAGAAGAAGAAGTGTGTTAATGGCAGTGACGAATGTGGTGGAGGTGGCAACAATAACGTCGTTTTGGGAGGCAGATATTATCAGAGTGATGAGGATGACACTGATGATGATGATGATAATGATGATGATGATGATGATCATGACGGTGGTGATGGGGAAGATTGATAGTAGTCTGGCGATGATGACAACGATGACGACGACGACAACGTCGATGATGATAGGGGCCGGTAATGATGATGATGATGATTACAGGGATGGTGGTTGTGGTGGTGATGGCGTGTTGCTAATACGAATTCAATGAATAATGCTGACACCAATGAAGTGAACACCAACAGTAACTACATCGGCAGCAGCGGCAGATTTAAAAAAACAACAAAAGCAACCAAAAAGAACCCACAACAACAAAATCATCTGTTGCTATTTCGTTTCTTTTTGTGAACTGCTCTACACCAGGTAATAACTGTATGTGTATGGATTATACATAAGTATACGTGTGTACACGTTATTTCCCTACACATA
>NC_068985.1:116319495-116323679 GCF_001194135.2 Octopus bimaculoides
ATATATATATATATATATATATAATATATATATATATATATATGCACATATATATACATATATATATATATACATACACACATAGTCGTCTTCGTTAACATAACTAGCGGAAGAGATCCAATTTGTCGTGGCAATCGCAAAATCTGCTGAATTATTTATTTACTTATAAGTCATTCCTTTCTTAATTCGTCTCATCTTTCTCCGATATTCTTATCTTTATTTGACTCTTATTCATTTTAAACTTGCATATTTATTTATTTTCTTCTTTTCTCCTGTTTTTTAACACTCATTTCTCTTTGTCTTTCTTGCATATGATTGTCATTCTTAATTTTTCTTCTTCCTCTTCCACTTCTTCTTCTTCTTCTTCTTCTTCTTCTTCTTCTTCTTCTTCTTCTTCTTCTTCTTCTCTTTCTTCTTCTTCTCTTTCTTCTTCTTCTTCTTCTTCTTCTTCTTCTGCTCTTTCTTCTTCTTCTCTTTCTTCTTCTTCTTCTTCTTCTTCTTCTTCTTCTTCTTCTTCTTCTTCTTCTTCTTCTTCTCCTTTTCCTCCTCCCCCTCTTCTTATTCTTCTTCTTCATCTGCTCCTTCTCATTATTATTATTATTATTATTATTATTATTATTATTATTATTATTATTATTATTATTCTACGGAAGCAACAACCTTTTCTTCTGCTTTTTATGCATACTTTTCTTCTTATTCTTCCTTTCTTCTTCTTCTTCTTCTTCTTCTTCTTCTTATTATTATTATTATTATTATTATTATTATTATTATTATTATTATTCTACGGAAGCAACAACCTTTTCTTCTGCTTTTTATACATACTTTTCTTGATCTTCTTCTTCTTCTTCTTCTTCTTCTTATTATTATTATTATTATTATTATTATTATTATTATTATTATTATTATTATTATTATTATTATTATTAGTAGTAGTAGTAGTAGTATTCGTACTAGATGGGCGCATATCGTATTGCAATTGCACGTAAGATTTTTTTTTCTGTTTATTAAAGTCTGCAACATTTTTAATTGTTTTATATTCTTACAAAAGTTTATTGGAAACACCAACGTTGCATAAGAGCTGTTGGTCGATTTGTTTTTGCCCCTTTAGAAAGGATAGTATTAGAAACAAACATGGCAATGTTCGCTATGCTAAGGATGAAGTCAGACGTACCTTGGATAGCGAGATGCAATAAACGTCAAAGTCCTCCGCCTTCAATCAGCAAATGGAAGGCAATGTGAACATTTACCAAGATGCAGAATACGTAGAAGCTATTTTCCGTTTACCGGTTTTTTTTTTGTTTTTTTTTTTTTGAGTGGTAACAGTGTAAAATGGCTTTAAAAACTCATTATTAACGACAGACGCAGTATTCGTTCAGAATAGCATTCTGCATATCTTATTCAACATAGATATACTATCAGAAAGCCACAATACTAAGATATTCGACTTAAGAAAGCATCTCATATAGACGTATAATGCTGCTTTGATCTAGGACCACTCGAGTCTACACGACATACTGACACAAAGTGAATACCGCTGCATTGTCACTTTGTTACGGTATATTCGCGCTAAGTAAAATATACAGATTACTATCCTAAAATATTTTTTCTTGGGAGCTGCTGATATCATTAGTATAAGTGTATATGTTTAGTAATGCCGCGTGGTACATTTCAATGAAATATTTTTATTTAGAGGATATGTGAGCTTATTAGTGCTATTTCTTTGGATGGTGTTAGTATAGAACATACTTTGTGAACCGAAATTGGACGATTGGTGCGTCTGTTTGCTTGTTGTCAATTTAGCAGGGTTTACTGGGCATTGATCCCGTTTTCGCGATGGCATTTTTGTCTTCAGGTCATTTCAGTAATGGAGGCAACATGCATACACGAACACGCACGTAAAATAGAAAGGGCAAGATAATACAATGGAAAGAAATAGAGAGATACTAAAGTGTATTAACTGAACACGATTGACATAAACCCATCCCATCCCCTCATACGCGCAGAGACATATATTCAGTCATATAAGCAGAGAGTAAGAGAGGGAGAGAGAGGAAGAGAGAGAGGAAGAGAGAGAGGAAGAGAGACATGAAGAGAGAGAGGAAGAGAGAGAGGGAGAGAGAGAGAGAGAGAGAGAGAGACAGACAGAGAGAGACAGAGAGACAGAGAGACAGAGAGGGAGGGAGGGAGGGAAATGTATTAAATGAACTCGACTGATACAAATACGTCTTTACGTCATTTTTCTGATCACAGCACCAAAATTTAAATTCATTGTCAGTTCTACTTTGTCAAAGATGTAAAGAAATCTATTGTGAGAAAATGTATCTTTTCCACGTTTCGTTCATATTTCAGCAGTTTTGGTGTACATCAAGTGAAGCAGAACGCTTAACAAAGTTTTATAGTCGAGTAGTTGAGTAGATGCGGGTACCGTTTTGCTGTCAAGCAGAATAACAATGGAATTCCAGTGCTCCAAAATGTTTCAGAGACAGCGTCGTAACAACTTCTTACGTGAAATTCAATGCCGAACCAGTGACACCAATTGATGGGTCGACAATGGTATTGCCAAAACGGCCCATACTCCACGTATGGAACTAATTGTGATATTTGTGGAATTTGGTCTACGATCAGGAGGATTTGAATGATCTGGAATAGCGTTTAAAATTCATGTTATATTTTGATATTACTGATTATATCACTCTAATGCAACGCATTCTATTTTCTTTTTTCAGGTTTAAGATACCAGCATGCTGATTTGTTCTACAGTATCTTTGAACAGAGTTGTGGTCAAATGATTACGAAACACATAACCGTTCCCGCTTCGATTATTACATATGATGGTCAGAATGAACGTCTACAATTTATTAAAAGCTCTGAACTAAAACCAGTAAGAAGGCTGACCTAAGCTGCAGAAGAGCAATCCCTAGCTACAGATAATTACACAAATGAATCAATAAGATGTAAACATTAAATGCCATTTATGAAACAAGCACAAAGTAAATTGACCAAAACATCTCCACTTATCCAGTCCCTGCTAGCCATCGAGTCGACAGCTATTTTTGATAGGAAATTGTACGATGAATACGATAACGTGTAGTCATGCAAGACGTATGCCACATGACAACAACCTGACTATTACAATCCTGAACATACCAGTGATTACGAGATAAAGGCGAGCTGTCGTTATTATGATTATCAGGGCTTTAATCTGCAAATATTAATCAATTGTAAACTCTCATCATAGCTCTCATAATCTTTGTCGAATTCTGTGAGATACTAGTTACACAATAACTTTTTCCTCTCCGTTATTTTAAACTGTATATTGGAATTTGGCCTTGGTTATATTTTCTACTTTGTTTCTTAATCTTTTGTATATTTTTATCCTCAACTAATTTCATCTTTGATATGGTGAGCTTTCGGTTGCTTTGCTTTTATGATTATACATATATTCAGAGAGTGAATATTCAAAAGACTACAAGCTAAAGATTGGAAACGAGTACCGCAAATCGCAGCCTTGTAGTTTTAATGTATATTAAAAGTACATACGTACATACATGCATGTATGCGTACATACATACATACAGACAGACAGACATGCGTACGTATGTACGTATATATGTATGTTTCTATGTACGTAAGTAGGGATGTAGATAAATAGTAAGATATGGAATGAACGAAATTCCTTATTTTTTATTTTATTTATTGATGCGCCCTTTTCAAGCCTAGCCAGGCTCATGGGCCCGGTTTCCAGGGTTCTATGGCGTATGTGTTCCGCCAAACTAGACGGGGCGCCAGTCCATCGCATCGTTACTTAAGAATCAAGAAGAAAGAGTGCGAGAAAGTTGGGGCGAAAGAGTACAACAGGGGTCACCACCACCCCCTGCCGGAGCCTCACGGAGCCTTAGGTGTTTTCGCTTAATAAACATACACAACGCCCGGTCTGGGAATCGAAACAACGATCCTCCGACCGCGAGTCCTCTGCCTTAACCTCTTGGCCATTGCGCCTCCACCCGCCTTATATACAGCGAAGATATATGACAGCTATCTCAGATTCGGTACGCTGCACGTCGAGTTTTGTCTTTTTCAACTCCAGCGATTTACTTAACCTATATAAGTCCATAATAGATGCTCAATCATATTAGACGCTTCCCACGTCCATTGGCGCATATTCTTCGTGTATTAAAGCTTAT
>NC_068985.1:116324283-116325286 GCF_001194135.2 Octopus bimaculoides
CGAGAAAGTTGGGGCGAAAGAGTACAACAGGGGTCACCACCACCCCCTGCCGGAGCCTCACGGAGCCTTAGGTGTTTTCGCTCAATAAACACTCACAACGCCAGGTCTGGAAATCGAAACCGCGATCCTATGACCGCGAATCCGCTGCCCTAACCAATGGGCCATTGCGCCTCCACCCGCCTTATATACAGCGAAGATATATGACAGCTATCTCAGATTCGGTACGCTGCACGTCGAGTTTTGTCTTTTTCAACTCCAGCGATTTACTTAACCTATATAAGTCCATAATAGATGCTCAATCATATTAGACGCTTCCCACGTCCATTGGCGCATATTCTTCGTGTATTAAAGCTTATGGGAGGCCCAACGTGGCAAATAGGACCAGGAGGTAATTTACGAGATATATTTTGCTTCATGTGCATGCTACGTGCTATCAAATACGTTAACACCTGGTTTTTAATGTCGAAGCTGTTGCCTATAACTGAGTGGTTAGTGTGTTTATATTACTTGTGCAGATTGCCCGATTTCTAATTTGCAGCATTGAGTTGGGTGTTAAATATTAATCAGATTCTGTCAATTTCTTCCAGTTCCACGTTGTATCTTATCATTTTCATTCGAATTTATTTCAATGGACGTATCTGATCTGAGTAAACTGTATTCCTATATTCCTACAGAAGACATCACTAATCCTATTGTCATTTATTTGTGGCTGGTGGATCTAGGAATAAAACCTGATGTTGATGTTGTTGTATTCATTATTATTGTTCTTCTTCTTCTTCTTCTTCTTATTATTATTATTATTATTATTATTATTATTATTATTATTATTATTATTATTATTATTATTATTATTATTATTATTATTATTTTATGTTTGACTTTTGTTTTGCATTTGTACAAGTCGGATCCAAGTCTCACCCAGAGACCTCAAGAGACAACAAGTTAGAAGTTCATGTAGGTGTTATGCTTAGGGTACCATATATTTGAATTTGTACAGTTTTGT
>NC_068985.1:116325940-116327276 GCF_001194135.2 Octopus bimaculoides
CAGACTGCACATGGAGACACCATGATCGATGGTCTCATTTTGTTGTTGGCATATACAACATAATGGGGAGCTGCCGTTCTTTAATATGTTGGTCTGGTAGTTCTTTGTAGGTAGGCATTGATCTTGGGCTGCTATGATAAACCCCTCTGTTTCTGATTTCAAGCCAGAGGCCATTAACCATTGTTGGGTAAGGGCTTTGTCAATATCTGCATTATTCGCTCTCTTTATTATTATTATTATTATTATTATTATTATTATTATTATTATTATTATTATTATTATTAATGAAGGCGACGAGCTGGCGAAATGCTTACCGGTATTTCGACTGCTGCTATGTTCTGCGTTCAAATTTCACCAAGGTCGACTTTGTTTTTCATCTTCGCGGGGTCGATAAATTAAGTACAAGTTGAGTACTGGTGTCGATGTAATCGACTTATCCCCTACGCCAAGCTTCAGGTCTTGTGCCTTTAATAGAAAAGAATACTATTATTATTATTATTATTATTATTATTATTATTATTATTATTATTATTGAGTGAGAGAGCAGTGCATGCCATCAATGTGACACTGGGGTAAAATATACAAAGCCCATTATAGCCATCATGACTACCCGTTTGATAAGGGTACACCAGGCACATGCATCACAACCATATGTGTGCGACATGGTGATCCCATATCAAGATAAACAGCGCATGGCCTTGCAGGTGGGGCTCGGTTAGAATGTTCTTCATGTCGAGTAGCCCATCCCGCTCAAAAGGTCCCTGAATAAGGTTTGTTTAAAGATGTTGAGCAAAACACCCATGTTTCCAAAGGTGAATTATTGAAACCCCAACGAATTCCTCTCAACACGTGGCTATGATGCTCTCCCACTACTTCTGCTCCTGATCAGAGATGCACATGTCGTCAGCCACCAAGGGACATGCTCAACTGGTTAAAGTCAAACACTGACAAGCAAATCTGTGGCATTGAGCAGAATGTTTGCTGTAGCCCATCTTTTATACCAAGACAAAACAATGTACATGATAACACTTCCAATCAATTAAGATCAGAAACCATGAGAGCCACTGCCTGGTACTGCATCAGGGCATGGGTACACCAGGCACTATTATTATTATTATTATTATCATTATTATTATTATTCAGTAGTTTTATTTTTATAACGTGCTTTCACTTCACTACCGAGCGCAGCTCTGTGCGCCTTGGGTATGTGCTGTGGTTTGCTGTGGTGCTCTTATGTTTACTGTATTGAAAGTGTTTTGCGTAGGATGTGTGCAGTACCCAGTAGTGCAATTTTCTGTATGCTATTTTTGTTATGTATTTGTCTGAATATTGTTTT
>NC_068985.1:116328337-116330945 GCF_001194135.2 Octopus bimaculoides
TATATATATATATATATATGTATGTATGCATGTATGTATATATATATGTATACATATGCGCATATTTATACATACATATACATATGTGTGTATATGTGTATGAGCATATGTATATAAATGTGTGTATGACTATATAGATGCCGCTATGTATTTGTATGTATATATGTATGTATGTATACGTGAAGATGTGTATGTTTTGTTTTATGTATGTTTTCTCATGCATATACTTGCGTATCTAGACATGCTCATGTATAGTTAAATGGTAAACTTCTGGAAAATTTTATAGATTTCTACAGTTCCAGTAATGGATTCCATCTGTAGTCTTCGAATATCAGCTTTCTACCTTCTGGTTTTGAGAAGCCTAATTTCTTCTCTTTATATGTATGTTTGTATGTAGGTATGTATGTAGGTAGGTATGTAGGTAGGTAGGTAGGTAGGTAGGTAGGTAGGTAGGTAGGTAGATAGTTAGGTATGTAGGTAGGTAGGTAGGTAGGTAGGTAGGTAGGTAGGTAAGTACCTATCTAGGTAGATACGTATGTATGTACGTAGATAAGTATGAGCAAATCTAAGTGCGAAAGAATTTTAAAAGATATTTTCTACGTACCATGAAGCTGGATACTGCACAGTAATGTTTCGACTTTACTGTTCAGCTTTAATGAGGAAATTTAATAACTACAGTGTCTCAATATACAGTCCCTGTACATTGTCGTGTAAGAGCGAAGAGAAAGTGTGTGAAGTGGCCTTCTCTGCGAGAGGGAAGAAATATTAATTAAATCTGAGAAATATGTAGATAGATAGAGAGAGAGAGAGAGAGAGAGAGAGAGAAAGAGAGAGAGAGAAAGAGAGAGAGAGAAGAGGAGAGAGAGAAGAGGAGGGTGAAAGAGAGAGAGAGAGAGAGAGAGAGAGAGAGAGAGAGAGAGAGAGAGAGAGAGTCGTAAGGGAAAAGCAGAAGAAAGATGAAGAGGAAATAAGTATTGAAGAAGAAATGAAATAGAAAACTTGACGTCATAATTTGATAATATTTCTGTACTTAACACTAAAATTTCTACTCAACCCCCTCACTTTCAACATCTATTTTCTCGAATCTTCTCTGTTTTCTCTAGGGGTATCTCAAACATAGTTTTTTTTTCTTTCTCTTATGCGATAGAACACTCAACGCAAAGTTCAGCAAGTAATACTCCTTTTAAAATTACCTTGTTGATGTTATGACCAAGATGCCACAGTCCATTAATTGCAAGATAATTATCTTTGCTCTGGGTAGCATATTTACCAAAGCAGCTTTTTGCGATGAATACTGAGTTCATATTTACCTGAGAGTAAATATAGGTGCTTTAAGGAATTTAGGTTGTGCAACATATCTTGGAGCCTTCTAGTTTGGATGAGGCAAACAATCAACTCGCACACTCTACAGCTACTGTATTGTAGAACATGAATAGAAATAACACCATGCTATTTAATATGCCCATACAGGGGAAACTATATACTTGTTTCGCAGCGAAATATGTAGCATCCCATAAATTTCTATCTACATGAATAAGCATCAATATATTTATCAAATTTGTGTGGTCATTTCTTGGAATGTAAGAACACGTTCAGTATTGAGTAATTCGACAACCAATTTAAGTGTCTCATCTAGAACCACTTTGATCAGTGTCGCTGCACTGCTGGTATAGGCTCTGACATGGCACAACATTCAATTTAGCAACAACTATTTAAATTTTCTTTAAAAATATGAATTAATATCTTCCTTTTCACACCTACTTGAAGTATGTGTATGTGTGTGTGTGTGTGTGTGTGTGTGTGTGTGTGTGTGTGTGTGTGTGTGTGTGTGTGTGTGTGTGTGTGTGCACGCGTATATATACCTGAGATGCATTGTATGAAAGCAAAGCTGTTCACTTTACTCTACCAAAGCAATGGATTATGATACATACCATCCATTACAGAAACACAACTGAGAACACAGACTTTTCGTGACCCTTAGAAAACTTAGGACCTAGTTTTCCAGCTCCTATGGTGTGTAAGTGACTAAGACCACAATTATCTCCATGAATGAGACATCAGTCCGTTTGCATCTAAGAAGACTAGAAGCAACGTGAAGCAATGTTTTAATCAAGGATACACTGCCTAGTCCGGGAATCGAAAATACGATCTTGCGATTCTGAGTACAACTTGGTACAGAGGAGAATATCTGTTGTTAATTGATAATTGGCACGTCACAAGATACTTTAATGCGTTATGGAAAACTATTCAGGAGTGAGATGGAACTCATATTATATATAGAAGATAGACAATTCTGATACATTATCCGCTTCAAAAGGATAGCTAGGTGAGTGATGATGTATTCATACACGATTAAGCAAACAGTTATATACAAATATTTGAATTGCGGGAAGAAAATTATATTAGTCAATGACTAATATTTTAATTATTTTGACAAGTGCCATTTATACATACTTACATACAGACACAAAACACACATACACACACACACGTGCATACGTGTGTGTGTGTACCTTTGTGTGTGTGTGTGCGTGTGTGCGTGTGTGTGTCTGTGCATTCGCGTGTGTGTGTGTGTGTGTGTGTGTGTGTGTGTGTGTGTGTGTGTGTG
>NC_068985.1:116331685-116337133 GCF_001194135.2 Octopus bimaculoides
TATATATATATATATATTCACGGGATCAATTGATCGACCAGACTATCAGATGTTGTTGCACATCGCTGGTCACAATGCTCTTTACATCGTTTTATAGCTTCGAATGACGCCACCTTGAAGGCTAGGCGAGCAGGCCAACATTACACCTTGATTGAAAGAGGGAACTGAAGCAACGTGAAATGAAGTGTTTTGCTCAAGAGTACAACACGGCCTCGGTCTGGGAATCGAACACACGATAGCGATCATGAGTGCAACAGCCTAACCACCACACCACGTGTATTCACATATATGCATATACAAACTCTCACACATGTATGTGTGTGTGTTGACCATGTTTTCAATTAAATATGTTAAAACTATAGCGTAACTGTTTGGTAAACTGTTAGACGATGATGCGGCAAAGAGGGTAAATGAATAGGACGCAGTTGAAGTACGAGATGATGACAGCAACGACGATGTTGGTAGTGTTGACAATGACGATGATGACGACGTAGATGACAACGACGACGATGATGATGGCGTTGGTGGTCTTCCTGGTGGTGTGACTATGGCGATGTTGTTGGTAATGATGCTACTGATGATGCTGTTGCTGCTGCTGATGATGATAATGGTGATGAAGAGGGAGGAAGATGATGGAGAGGGTGGGGAGGGGAGGAACGTGGAGGAATACAATAGAAGGAAAAATAAGACAAAACGATGGAGAAAGGGAAGAAATCATAAAAACTATTTTGCTGTAAGAAAGAAAATAAGAAAATGAATATGCAGAAGATGACTAAGAGAAAATCTATTACAAAGAAATATAATGATAAAAAATATAGAAATAAATGAATAAATAAATTAATAAAAAAAGAAAGAATATAGTTGGAAAGAATGAATGAATGAATGAATTTCATTCAATCTTTCGCTATTGAAGAATACAAAACTATAAAGTGCAGAGTGTACAAAATGTTATTCTCTTCTCTAAAGGAAAAAAAAAAAAGAAAAATGTGAGACAAAAGGAAAATATTTTTTAAAAAATAATTAATGAAAGAAATATAAGCAGAATATAATGAAAAATCATTGAATTAATTAGTGTCCTTGTGTTAAAATGTCGCTTTATTAAAATTTTAAATAGCGAAATGAAAATGGCGTGTTGACTACCATAAAGCGTCTAATAACGTTGAAGATTATAAGGCTAATGACGTTTGAGATGTGAATATCACAGATTAAACAAAGGTTATTTTGTGATACACAAGGCCAATATTTATAATGTGCAAGGTGTATCGTCACGAATTCTATATATCGCCCACATCAGAAGTTGATTCGATGCACGCTCTTCTTCCCCGTGTAAGCTTTTCGGCACCTCGCTAGACACGTGATAGGGTATTTGTTTAATGTTTATAACACATGACAGTTACACCTATGGAGAAAAGAAAAGAAAAAACTACCTGTTATATTCTGCAAAAGTACTGGAAATCGTTTGAACACATCATTTCAATACCTAAGACATTCTTAAATATTCAAGCTTTGGGGATTTGTTCTGGAGTAACATTTATTAATTTAAAAGATGTATAAACTCTACTCCATTACAATGTAAGATTCTCTGACTTCAATTCACTTGCTGTTGCACTCCAGCCACTTTGTGAAAGTCCCATAGATGTCTTCCTATGTTAAGGTACCCACGACCCTTCTTACAGCCTGCCTTATTTTCTTTTTCAGCTTGGGTAACAAACAAAATCATAGAAAGCAAGGTCTGGACCTTAGGGGAGCAGTTTTGATACCCATCTCTAGCAAGTAGTTAGTTACCAGATCGAAATTAGGGGCTGGCGCACTGCCCTGGTGCAGGTGCTCTGGCCTTTTACAAAATCACTTCCTCCTCACTCTTAAATCTTCCACAAAGTACTCTTTGCTGACCGTCTAGCCACATGGATCCCAGTGGTTGTAGATGATACACTTCGGAAAATGTGATCGTCATGAGCTTCCGAGTGGACTTGTTTTTCTTGGCTCTTGTGGCAGCTAAAAACAGATGCATTCTGCAAAATAAACAGTGAATGGAAGGCCGTGTTCAGTGTGCTATCAGACCTGTCACCTTCAACCTGAAATAGCAAAAGTTTGCAGGTCATCGTGTTAGGAATATCGTAATAACATACTAAAATTACAATCATCTAGGGCTGTTTCTCTTAAAAGAAATCTCAAACTTCTTGAATGCACCTCGTACAATTGTAAAGGTTAGAGGCATACTAGAAATTAGGTTATTTCGAATTCGTTTCCAAATTTTTGTCTTTTTTATTTTAAAGAAATTAATAGGAAGAAAATTACCCTCATCTTTACTCGATCTCTCTATTGACGATCTTTTCATCCTCGATCTATCCGACGTCGATCTGATCTGAATCAACCCGTCCTCGATCGCCCCGTCCTTGATCTATACGACCTCGAACGTATCCGACCGCGAACTGACCTTGATCTATCCGACGTTGGCCTCATTGAATATCTAAAAGCGTAAAACAATTAAGCAGAAAAAAAAATCACCTAAAAACCAACTATATATTGGGAAAATAAACGAAAATACTTCTGAAGATGTATACAAACCATTTATTAAAACAAATCGGCTGATGTTTTTTTCTTCTTAGGTCGTCTACTGCGTTAAGTTGCATGCTTTGGAACCTATTATTAACGTAGGCTGAGCAATGTCTGTATTTGAAGAAAAATCACAAAGATAAATCACAGATGATAGGAAATAATTAGTTCGATTTGAAACTTTGAAACATTTTCTAATTATATCTCCCAGAGAAATCTTGCGATTCTCTATTAACCGAAGGATTACTTATTAAACGTTGTGGTGCCGTATTTAGCTACATCGTTGCATTCCTCGTATCACTGATTGCATATTGTTTGAATATAATAATCATAAGAAAAATTCATTGCTGTAATTAAGGCTGTGTTCTGTAGAAGTCCGTTTTATAATCATGTATTTCTGGGTAACTTACCAGTCGATTGCACGTTGGATTCTGCATCACCAGTATCAGGTTTAATAATTCCGTATGAGCAGAATTTCTTCGAAGTATGTAATGCGGAAGCACATTATACACACACACACAAACACAAACACGCACACATACATTCATATATATTTTATCTAGACATATGTATCAAGATATATATTTATGAATATATGTATATATTATATGTACACAGAATATTTCTGCCGAGTTGTTTCTCTCTATATATATCTCTTTCTCTCTCTATATATATATATATATGTGCGTGTGTGCGTGTGTGTGTATTCATATATATATATATATATATATATATATATATATAATCACACACGCACACGCACACGCACGCACGTACGCACACACACGCACACACTCATACAAACACACACACACACACACACACACACACACACATAATGCCCCACTGATCATCGCTAGAAGTCGCGTCAGTCAAAACATGTTCTATATATTTATTTACAAGCAAGCGTAGTGAACGAACCTAAATTGCATATATCTGTCATGAACAGAGTTTTTCTTTCCGACACTAATGAGAAAAGACTTGCTTCCTATAATTTGGCATATAGACTATGTCTCATATCAAATAAATTAGCTGCTATATTATATTTCAGGTAATACAATGTTTGCATTTTCTCTCATAGTTATATTGCTAAGACTTAGTACGAAGCAAACGAAAATATGTTAAGGAGTAAGAATTAAACTCCTTGACTAGCCAAGATCATGATATGTTTCAGAGAATGTGCAGTAAAAGAAATCTTTAGATACACCATTTGATATAAAAGTTTCAACAGGAAACGGTCAGTGTATGCAAATTAAAGTCAAGACAGTTAAAATGAAAGGTAAACCATTAGCTAGATGAAAGCTCTGTTACTATTTACCTATATTTATCAGTTCGAGACAAATAACCGTGTAAAATAAGTATGATTTTTCCGCCGCGCCCTGTATTACTAGCACGCCAACTGTCTTTTAAAAGTATAACGACGAAAGTTTTTTTGAATGAGGAAAGAAGCAATGATAAATGAATAAATTTGTTCAAAATCGGAGGAGAGATTGGTATTTACAATCTTTCGTTAACAGCTGAAAACGTTGCTCTTATTATGATTCCCAATTGTAGAAACTAAAATATTGTTTGAATATACTATAGAAACTATTTCACTTAGCTAAACTCTGCTTGTCTCTGCTGCCAAAGATATGTATTCTCTCTCCCATTGCGCGAAAACTAAGAATACCTTGTGTATGATAGAGAGGAGAAATATTAATACAGCACTAAAATAATTCTTTCTAGTAGAGGAACAGGGTATAAAATTTGAGAGGAGGGTCTAGACGATTAAATTACCGCAATGCTGAGCTGCTTCTTGTCTTATCGATCATCACAAAAGGACGAAAGGCAATGTGCTAGTGCAGATCAAATGCCATTAGATGAAATGCCTTAATGTGTCTGCCGAGATGCCTTCCCATTTTTTCTTTTTTTTTACAACACTAAAATAATGGTTTTAAATGAGGGAATGCTCCTAGTGAAGGGGGGCGCCCAGTGAAAAGATAAAGAGGTAAAAGTAAATACTAAGAGTGAGTAGGAAGAAGAAATAAACGAATTAGTTCCGGGAGAAGTGAGTCAGGTGGTGGGTGAAACTTCAGAGCTATTCACTAAATTGCTGTAATTATGGAAATAAGACAGCACATATTACAGCACATATTCTGCAAAAGATGTGAAGGAGCATGGCTCAGTGGTTAGTGCGTCGGGCTCCCAATCATGAGGTAATGAGTTCCATTCCCCGGATCGGGCTGCGTGTTGTGTTCTTCAGCAAAAAACCTTATGTCACGTTTTTCCAGTTAACTCAGCCGTAGCAAAGAGTTGCGACGTCACAGCTATCATGCGGTATCGGTCTTTGCCTTTCCCTTAGATAACATCAGTGGAATGAAGAGTGTAGGATGGTATGCATGGGCCACTGCTGGCCTTCAAGATACAATCTTTCCCAGACTTGTGCTTTCGAGGATAACATTCTGCGTAGAATCACAAGGTCGTTCATGAACCCAAGGGGATCTTTACCGTTCTAGAAAAAAAAAAAAGATTTCAGACTTTGTTTAAATGTAGTATATTCTGAAGAAAGACAAATTCGGAAGAGCTCTGCTCTGCCATGTTCGGTAACGAAACGAATTTGTGATTTTAGGTTTTAAAAGCCACAGTTTCACCCTTTGGCCACCTTTCCTACCAATGACCACCTGTTGATTGTATGGCACATGAAAGTGACATAAACATATTTCTCAAGCATTTGCTAATAACTGTATATGTATATATGTATATACATGTATACATATATATACATACCAGTGTTTATTTGCATATTTGTGTAGATGTGTGTACAAGTGTGTTTGTGTATGTTTGTATGCCTCAGGGTTGATGTGCCTATGTTTGTTCCTCTGTGTGTGTGCGCGTGTCTGTGTGTGTGTGTGT
>NC_068985.1:116337197-116338034 GCF_001194135.2 Octopus bimaculoides
TATATATATATATATATATATATATACACACATATATATATATGTTGCATATATACATACGTATTCTGCTTATTGGTATTCATGAGTATATACATATGCATGCATGTATATATATATATATATATATATATATATATATATACATATATAGTTGTATATATGTATATACATGTATACATATATATACATACCAGTGTTTATTTGCATATTTGTGTAGATGTGTGTACAAGTGTGTTTGTGTATGTTTGTATGCCTCAGGGTTGATGTGCCTATGTTTGTTCCTCTGTGTGTGTGCGCGTGTCTGTGTGTGTGTGTGTGTGTTCGTAGCTATGATGTACGTCATGTATGATTTCTTTTTATTTTAGTATGTTGGAAGCTTTCCATATTTGTAGATTTAGGTTTTCATCAGCCGTTTCAATCCCGACTGTCATCTCATATCAACAACTTAGATGAAGACACGCAACCAAAGTAATGACAGAATACAAGAAAAAAAAAACAACAAATATAAAAGGAATCACAAAAAAACACACACACAAATGAAAAAAGGAATAAAACAAAGTAAATCATATATAAATATAAAGTATCCAATAATACCAAATAATAGATCAAATATGGCGGATAGAACAAAACAACAACGATGTTAATAACCGCCGAAAAAATCATAAAATAACATTAAAATAAACTCGAATAGATAGGACAAAAAGAGTAAGCGAAACCTAAAAAAAAAATATCAGAATTGTATACGAAACGAGGAATACGAAACTGTGCATTAATTATGCATTCAAGAAGTTTTTTTTTTCCTCTTTTTTTTCTTTTTTTTTTGTCTTTTTTTTTTTG
>NC_068985.1:116338821-116343942 GCF_001194135.2 Octopus bimaculoides
TATTATTATTATTATTATTATTATTATTATTATTATTATTATAAGGTTACGTGCTGGCAGAAGCGTTACAGTACCCTGATAAAATAATCTTCTTTTTTTATACTCTATGCACAAGTTCCGAAATTTTGGATGGAATGGGGCCAATCGATTAGATCGACCCCAGTATGCAACCGGTATTTAATTTATCGACCCCGAAAGGATGAAAGGCAAAGTTGACCACAGCGGAACCCTGTTAAAATATTGAGCAGCATTTCTTATGGCTTAACATTCTGCCGAGATCGACTTTTGCTTTTCAATATTTCAGAATCGATAAAATAAGTACCAGTCGAGCATTGGGGTCGATTTATTCGACTTATACCGTCCCATGAAATCACTGTGTCAAAATTTGAAACCGTTATTATTCTTATAAGAAGAAGGTAGCGTGCTGGCACGCCTGATAAATTGCTTAACGGCATTTCGTCCGCCTTTACATTTTCAGTTCTAATTCCGCTAAGGTCGACTTTGCCTTTCATCCTTTCGGTGTCGATTAAATAAGTACCAGTTGAGTACTTGGGTCAATGCAATCGACTTAATCCCTTCCCCCAAATTTCAGGCCTCGTGCCTACTGTAGAAAGCATTGTTGTTATTAACTACTACTACTACTACTACTACTGCTACTACTACTACTACTACTACTACTACTACTACTACTACTACTACTACTACTATTACTACTACTACTACTGCTACTGCTACTGCTGCTGCTGCCACTACTACTACTACTACTACTACTACTACTACTACTTCTACTACTACTACTACTACCGCTACTACTACTACTACCACTACTACTACTACTACTGCTACTACTACTGTTGATGCTTTTTGTTAATATTTTGTGCAGTGAACAATAACTACCAGTGCCTATCAGGCTCTACAGGGTTGAGCTGATTTAGCCTTAACTGTGCTATTTTACGATTATGGACCCTTCCTAGGAATCCTCTTTTCTAAGTAACGCTAATGGACAGTTTTGCTTTTATTTCTGTGGAACGTTTCACAACTGCTTCTATAATAGTTGACACAGCACTTGTATCACTAAGACTAACAAGTCTAACAAGTACTTCAACCGAAATTTCCTTACACTTAGCTTTTAAGTTTATTTTACGGTGATGTTGTTGTCATTTGAGCAAGCCACTGGGGTCTCAGATTCCAGCTGGGCCACGAGCCTAAGTGTTCAGCAGTGTCATGAGCATGCCTTTTGTGTTTCCAGACCAATTCATACATACCGTTTTACTTGTGTATAAACCGCACTCGTGTATTAGACGCACCATCAATTTAATGTTAAATCTTAGTAGAAAATTTTTACGCATCGTAGTTTTAGTTTTTTCCCGTGTAAATGTCGCACACAGTTTTTCCCGTTTAAATCTATCATAAAACAGTGCGATTTATCCACGAAGGTATATGATATGTCGTTTAAGACTATGTCGAGTCGGTTTGACTTAAACACTTTGCATGTCGTGGTATTATATCCCAGATAAATCATACTCACACTCGACTTATAGGAATTTTGTACAGCTGCGGCTCTTTATTTCTTCACATATCTTCTATTGGAATAAAGTTGCATTTCAGACATGTTATCAGGTACAGCTTATATGGAGCAGCCAAATAATGTGACCGATGGTTACCAGTTTTTGCCTCCTCTCCGAGTCATTCCAGATGCATCATTTCAGCTTGTTACTCAGCTTCAGATTATAAATTAGGTTTATTCTTGTTTTTCACTCGTGTTAGTTTTTCTTTAAAATGAATAATAGAACACATAAGGAAAATATGTTTCGTAATAAGACACCACATTTTCCTAAGGATTGTGGATACAACAGCGTTTTTGTTATCAAAGCAGAATATTTAACTGATTGCCGACCTGTTTATCAAAGACCAATTCGTGATAAGTGTAATTCAGTTCACAATGGATCAGTGATGAATGAATCGCTGAAAGACGAGGGTAGATGTAATGCCAAGTTAAGAGATACTGAATCACAATTATCAGGCATACAGTCTTGGCTTTCTTCATGGATCGCTTGTGTGTGCGTGTATGTGTTTATTTGTGAGTTTGTGTGTGTATGTGTGTGTGTGTGTGTGTGTGTGTGTGTGTGTGTGATGTATGGTCTTTTTGTTTGTTTCAATCTAGTTTATCTAGTAACTCGGGGAATTGTATATAGAGAGCACTAGATCTCCTATACTGTTCATTCTTCCGTTTCTTGGTTTCTTAGTGGTTATCTTTAACATTTTGTGTTATTTGTGCTACTCTGCAATGTGTGTTCAGTGCTAAGTGATTTTGCGTTGTTTGAAGAATTTATGGCTCTTAACATATAATATACTTTATATACCGAGTCTGATGATTTGTTTTGTTACATTTTAATAACATATTGTAATGGAGGGTCGTGTTTTACTGGAGATAGATATCTAGTTCAAAAGACTTTATTAATGTTTTTCAGTAGCACAGACCTATGTGATTTAATAAGCGGAAAGCTTTGTGTTCTGTGGTAAACATAATCTAGGTATTTTGTGTGCAGCACTGGTATTCTAATTTCTGTGTGTTGTGTATGGTTTGAGGTAGGATGTCGTTATATATTTGTCTTAAATTATGTAAAACTTCTTAAATGCATGTATTATTATGAGGCTAAGAAAAGGAATTAGGCTACACCGGTGGAGCTAATGCAATGCAATAAGAAGAAAATAAGGTATGATCCCATCGAAATTGAGTATAGAGATTTTGCAGGCCAGGCTCTCTAAGACGCTTAAAGCATGCTTAGCATCACAGTGACCAGTAGGCGGAATGCCATCAGGTCGGATGAGTAAACAGCAGAGATTACCCTAAGGTGGTTGTAGATCAGGTGTTGCGAGCCCTGGAGAGGTCAATGCTATGAGAAACATTGCTTACTGGATCAACACCGGCTGGGACATTTACGGGTGAGTGTCAGATGTCTAAACAATCGACACACTTACTGGCACCAAGAAACTTCACCGAAGTTCTGTCCAGGGACATTACAGGTTGCATCATATAAATATTGCTATATTTATAATCAGATCTTTATTTTTAACAAGCTTAGTTACTAATGGCGACACCAGCGCCTGTTCTGGCATAATATTTATATATATATATATATATCACTTCCGGGACGATGTACCACTGCTATCTTTAACAGTCGAGCATCCATCATTGACGAGGCCAAGGAAGGTTGAAATCATATGATCTATTTGTCTTGGTACCACAGGTGGCGGGGATTTATCTTCCCACTAGCAATATAAACAAGGGTACATTTGGCACCAATAGCCAATATGAGATTTTCTCTCATGTCATCTACTACAGTATAGTTTGTTCCAACAGAATATTCACAGTTAAGTTGGGATAAATTTTACCACTCCTTATAATTGTGTATATGATCTCTCCAATTCGACCAAATAAACATAATCACGTCTTGAAATTGATATTTGAAGAGTTAATTTGTTTCCAGATGGGTCGCATAGGGAACCTGTTGATTAGCCCCTAATATTTCTGGCTAAATGTGCACACCTATGCGTGGTCGCATTGTAACATTTCTGGTCCTTGTTAGCGCTGTCTCTTTTATGTGCTAATTTAAAATAATGAGATGATATTGAGTGTATGAATCGCACCACAATCTCTCTCCTAATTGTAAATGTATTCTCTTTTCGATTAGACTAGGCAGATCGGATGTAGTGAAATGTTTCTTTAAACCTCCCAATATTCTGTAGTTATTTATTGATATTGTTAACATGTACTGTTTAGCTGCTTCATAGTCGACATGAACATTGACTAATAATATTTCCGTCAATTTTCTTTTAAAACATACATAAATATGTGCGAATACACACTGGCTCACTTCGAAACGCTGAAACACACACACACACACAAACACACACACACACACACACACACACACACACACACACACACACACACACACACACACACACATTAATAAGTAGTCATACTTAATTATGCCTTACACATTGAAGACATTTATAGATAGAGAGGTTGTTTACGTCAAAAGAATTTTAGACAAGTGCTAGGAATATGAAATGATTTGTTTTCTACCTGTAAAATTCGAGGTACATGAAGCTGTGAATCATTACATGTAAATATGGGGTTAAAACCCTTTTGCATAGGGGTCACATAATACATATATAAATACCTAAGTATGAATGTATGTTTATATTTATGTATGTAGGTGGGTAGATATATAGGAAGGTAAGTATGTAGTTTATATCTAATTAGAAAAAATTAAGCGGTCAATAAAGTAACTTAATATTGTTTCTTAGACTAATATATAGAATTAAATTATTAATGATTCATTAGACGTATTGTAGACGTTTTCGTGATGCGAGAACCACTAAGTAAATGTGATATATATATATATATATATATATGTATATATAAATACATATATACATATATACACGCACGTGTGTATGTTCGGGCGTACCTGCGTGTATGTGTGTGTAGTAAAACCTGTTTGATGGTCTCACCAGTATATCCTGGTGAGGAGGGTTCCTAGAAACCTAGCAAGACTAAACGCAAGAGCACCAACCCGAGAAATTCTGCGGGAAGTCAGCATAGAGTGAGGCACCGCTGCGTGTACGAATAAATTAAAATAGGAAATAGAAGCACCTCTCTTCTAATATACATTATCGCCCACACATACAGAACGTACGTACCTCGTGTGTTTGCCGCCATTTTCTTTGCCTTGAATTTCACCTTTATAATAACAACTAATTCAAATTTTCTCACGGTATTTACGTTATAGTATGTTAATAAGTAAATCTATACTCTACTAAAATGTATTAAGTAACCTAAACTGTAATGCTACACTGATGTTATATGTAACTTGATATAAAAAATACTAACATTTATATGTAGTATGTTTAGATATAGAGTAATTCGTAAACAGGCCAGTCTGCCGTGAAACTCTGACTAGTATGTCAACATTTTGATTTAATAATCATTTAGACAGAGACATATATATAGACAAGTATTTCTAAATATATGATGGTACGGTATACATACACATACATAAATATAACTATCAGTATGCATACACACATAGTCATATATATATATATATA
>NC_068985.1:116344324-116347092 GCF_001194135.2 Octopus bimaculoides
ATATATATATATATATATATATATATATATAAATATATTTATATACATATATATACTGAGTGTGTATATGTGTTTACTGTATGTCTGTACAAAAATCAAAGAAAGAAACAGATATTTTCCAGAGGCATTCACGCTATACACTTCGTTAGTTCATAGTGAACGAAAGAAATATATTTGATAACATATTTCTAAGGACATAGAACTTATCTAATACGGATTACTCAATTCAGTACTTTCGTGTGGCATTTATTTGATATATTTGCCTTTCTAATTAAATAACAATCCTTAGGTAACCTAATATACTATAATATAATATAACATATTATACATTATAACATACATTATATTATATACAGACGCTATAAGTATATGTATATATATATATATATATATATATATATATATATATATATATATATATATATATATATATATATATATATATATATATATACATACGCATATACATATATACATATATACATATATATATATATATATGTGTGTGTGTGTGTGTGTGTGTGTGTGTCCATACATATAGGTGTCTATATATATATTCTATATATGTATATATATATATATATAATATATATACGTATATGTATATATATACACACACATATATACATATATATTTTTATGTGTGTGTAATATGCATATATACATACATACATACACGCATTATAGTATCATTTGCGCACTAGTGCGATAAACAAAATAGCATTGCTTGCCATTTTAGTTATCAGATCTATCGATCAATATATAGGCAATCGATCTGACTGATCATCAATATATTCGATTTATGTGTGTTGTACGCCAATGTCTGAAGTACAAATTGTTTCTTATTTCTAAACTTGCAATATGAAGAAACATAGAAACCACACTCAACATCTTTCCAAAACGAAACTATACGATTGTTCGAATTGCTAGAAATCGCAGCTAAATTTGTCATCTATGCTCTATTTTTCCACTTGAAAGACAAACGAAGGTGACGTCACATACATAATGCTAGTAACTGTTAGGGGTACGTTTTCAACCAATTATACCGGCGCCAGTTATTTTGTTGTACAATGATTTAAAGACACCAAAGTGACAAATGCAAATTTTATCGCACTCAGATTTGAAATCTGAACAAATAGCGACAACATGATATTTTGTGTGATGCTCAATCCTTCAACCTTCTCCACTATCTCCTCCAGGGAAGCTCGTGATGGAAAAAATCCTGAGACAATTCATCCGTATGTTGCAATAAGAAGCAACTATCATATCGCTTTGATTGTAGATTCTCAGCGTGACGAATCCAATCATCTTCTTCCTGGTCTGCACCTAGGCTTGAATAATCCGTCTTGCAGTTCCTTTCCTGCAGTAGTAACAGAATTGTCACATATCAATGCGGAGAGGATCCGTGATAAATGAGTTAAACACGATCGAGTAATATTCCTTAACAGATCCACCCCATTTCAATTGCTTGTATTCGAGATTGTACCCTTTCGGTTATCAAGCTACATTCATAACCATAAATGAGGGTAGGGACAAAAACCAAATTGAGGATATGAATGTTAGCTTCTTGACCAAATTTTCCTTTCGTAAGGATCGAAAGCTGTAGCTGGCAAATTACTGTAGCACCATGTTGTTGGGTGGGGATTAGATAATTGATGCAAAAATCTTCTGCAAGAATATAGTATGAAATGGTTTGAGAGTGAATCCTTTATTTTTCATCTTGGAACCTTCCTTATTCTATCGATGTGATTGTTTGTTCTAATCCATCCATGATCCAACTCAGAAAAACTCCAAGGAAATTTCTTTAGTCCGAACCACCTATCTTTTTTATTTATATATACTTCATCTAGATCTACATAATCCAGTGTACCCTAGAAAATGCTATATGGGTAAGATTTGGCGGCTACATTTAGTTTATCAATTTACAGTCCAGAAGCTTTTTCGTTGACCTATAATCGCAGGCGGTGGTTTCAAAGTTTTTTATTGCTTTCGTCAAAATATGCAAAATATCTTGGACAGCCGAGACCTATTTTATGAGCACAAATGTTATCTGAGTCAGTTAATTACTTGTTAACGTATTGTGCAAATCAAATCTCAATCAATTTAATTGACTCGTGATCAAATCATCGTACGTTTTGCGGGAATGCTTTTATTTCTTCCTAATGCAATAAATTTAAGCGATGTCAAAATGAGTTACTTGTTTCAAAATGCAGTGAGTGTGGGGACTGAGGCTTTTACTACAGTTCAGTATAGTATCCAATGGGTCGTAACTCTTTACCGCATTACCTCTCATTGGAATACGAAGCCCACAAACGGTCATTGATTTTTTTCCTTTTACGTTTGACTAAACCATTAACGAAAACCCCCAACATTATTTTAGCGCTACCATTAACAGGAGTATGGTGACTAAAATATATCAATACCCATCTAGAGCACGGGGTAGTAACAGTTGCAATGTTTTAGATAGTAGATATGTTTGATCAATGCTCACCTAGAGTTGAACAGCAACCTAGACTGAGGGTGAGAAGCAAATACAATAAAATTTTCACCCTCTGCTCGTCACAGAACAATATACATAGCCAACCCTCAAACACACCTCCGACAAATGCAATATTTGATACTCGATACTTATTAACATGGAGATATCTGAAATTTCTCCGAACTGGAACGAAAAGTACTTGTATGCTGATGTATTTATCGTCCTAATTTCCTAAACGAACACCTATCTATCTATATATCTATCTATTTATCTATCTATCTATCTATAT
>NC_068985.1:116347132-116348646 GCF_001194135.2 Octopus bimaculoides
TTGAGTCATCCCATAAATGATGCAGTTTTTTATACTTTTATTTTTCAAAATTAAGATAAACAAAGGTCTTTTTTAATCTAAAATATAGTCTCCTTCATTTTCGAAAATAGTCTTCATTTATCTGCTAGAATTTCAAAACCCCTCTTCCAAAATTTCCTCCTCCGTGACGTTAAATATTCCTCTGACCTCGTTTACAGAATTCATATTTTTCGCGTCCAAACGATTTTGATGAGTGCGGAATAAATGATAATCAGATAGGGAAATGCTCGGCGAATATGGTTGCTGGAGCATCGTTTCCCATTCAAACTTCTCCAGCCTTTGGAATGCCATCCTCGCTGTAGGCCGCTGAGCATTATCCTGATGGAAAAACACATTTTGGCTTGAAACCAAAGATGGTCGTTTTTCTTCTAGCGTTGACTTAAGCCGCCCAAACTACTCGCAGTATATCACCTTTGTTATCGTTTGATTTGGTTTGAAAAGTTCAAAGTGGACTAAACCTTTCATGTCCCAACAAACAAATATCAGCACCTTACGTGGGTGAAGACCTTCTTTAGCCTGGGCTGTAGATGTTTCTCCTTTCCATAGCCACTGACTTCGGCGCTCGGCGGTTTAACAGAGTACCCATTTCTCATCACCTGTCATTATTCGGTCCAAAAAATGGTTCATTCCTGAGACGTGACAGCAAAGATGAGAATACATTCAGTCACTGCGCGCGATCAGATTCGGAAAGTTTGTGAAGAACCCACTAATACAATTTGCTGACTTTTCCGATGACACGTAGGTGTCGATGAATGCTTGAATGACCAAATCCAAGCTCCTTTTCTAGTTGATCAATAGTTACGATCGTATTTTGTTCTAACAGCTTTTGCAGGACGTCCTCGTTGAGCTCTGTAGATCATCCAATATGAGACTCGTCTTCTAGGCCGTAGTTTCCGGGTCTGAATTTCTGGACCTACAGATGACACTGGCTTACGCTTATTGTCCGATCCCCATATCCTACATTAATATTCCTCGCACTTTTCGTTGCGTTGTTGCGTTTACTGAACTCATAAATCAAAATATGCTGAATATGCTTCTTTGTTACCTCCATTATATATTTGAAAATTAAGTGTTAAAATTGAACTGCACTACTCAAAACTTTCACTAAGAATAAGGACAGGAGAAAATTACTTATTGCTTTTATAGCAAGTTCATACAAGTAGTTTATCGCGTCCCTCTCCGACATTTAGCTAATGCAACTGGAAAAACCACATTATTCATGGGATGACGCAATATAACGCACAGACAGACACACACACACACACACACACACACACACACACACTGTTTCATCCACTCGAGTTTATTGCTGAAGTGTTTGTTGCAGGTATGGTTAACTCTACGGTATTCTTGTTGGCTGTTTGTCACGAAGGTGCCTCTTTTGTGTGATGTACTGGTGTTTTTAGTGCATGCAGCAGGACTCAGTACTCTCTTTCGTTCCTGGTACTGGTTTTATATATAGCGAATTTATATAT
>NC_068985.1:116349520-116350153 GCF_001194135.2 Octopus bimaculoides
TATATATATATATATATATATATATATATATATATATATATATGCATGTGTGTGTATATGTTTGTGTGTCTGTGTGTGTCCCCCCAACATCGCTTGACGACCGATGGTGGTGTGTTTACGTCACCGTAAATTAGCGGTTCGGCAATAGAGAGCCGATAGAATAAGTACTAGGCTTTCAAAGAATAAGTGCTGGGGTCGCTTTGCTCGACTAAAAGCGGTGCTCCAGCATGGTGACAGTCAAATGACTGAAACAAGTAAACGAGTAAAAGAGTACTCGGTAGCATATTATGCTTGCCAATGTACTACCAACAATTAATGTATATGTACGAGTTTTTTCGTGAATGTGTTTAATATGCAAAATTGGTTTAAACAATTGTGTTACCCTGCTAAACTTAGTGGCTATCCAAACTACGTATTTGTGGATAGTTAAAGTGTTTGATGTGGTACTGGAAAAGTAACTCCTGCAATATTCCTATATACCCATTATCTGTTTTCTCTCAGCGATTGCATTGTTTACAAAGACCTATTCCTGTACAACACATCTTAACCATCAGTGCTGGCTCTAAGAGATATAGAAATCTGTAGAAACAATATATATATATATATATATATATATATATATATATATATATA
>NC_068985.1:116351947-116353758 GCF_001194135.2 Octopus bimaculoides
TATATATGCAGTGCATCGCGACAGTATTGCTTGGGCTAGCGATGACAGATCAAAGATATATACAACACGAGACTGGAAGAGTTAATTAATTTATTTATTTATTTATGTGTTTCAGCCATACACATTATTTCAACAGGATAATTTTCAAGGTCGTGGGCCAATATAGCCTCATTGAAATTAGGTTACTTGCTGCTCTCTCTCTCTCTCTCTATCTCTTTCTCTCTCTCTCTCTCTCTCTTTCTCTCTCTCTCTCTCTCGCGTATTAGTATTATGGAATAGATTACTGTATCTAATGATTATACAAACTAAATTTTTCAAAACCACGATTATTTTTAATCTCTCCTCAATTGCCCATTTGTGGTGTCCTCCTTGTGGTCTACACACTTCTTCCATCAATGTTACAGTGCTTAAATCCCAAGATGAAATAGTTTTAATGTTGTTGGTCAACAAACTCAGCAGCAGTATATATAACGACATCATCGTTGCAACACTACTTCCCAGTCAAGTGTTCTTGCTTTTTTCTTTTCACGTTGGGGAACAGTTAATGTGATGAGCCGAGCCTGATGCGCTTTTGAACATATGTCAGAAAACGTGATATCATGTGGTGAACAGGACCAGTGTTTCTTTAGTTGGTGGCAATGACCGAACGTCCAGACGTTGGATCATCTTGAAGACATATAGCAACTGTAGGAGTATGAATGTTGTTGGTGGCTTCACCATTTTGCTGCAGGGACTTGATGAAACCACAATGGCCAAATATTGTCCATTTCCAAGAGAAGTCGCTACTTCTTACTTTAGAAGTTCTCTTTGAGCAGTCAGACGTTAATTTAACTGGAAATAGACAATGTAGTTATATACATGAAATTATACAAAAGTTCAAAACTCAAATATCATTCCTTAATAGTCAGGCTATGGACTTTTCTGCTCACCCTCGTAGAAGTATATTAATTCACATCGGTTTTATGTCACCAGCTGCAAATCTGAAATTGCGATGTGCGTTGGTTAGATTTAAGTTGCGTTTATCGTCAGTTGTCGTGTATAGATAATAATGAAGTCTGTTATTTTATGTACTTGGTTTCAGATTTATTGTTGAGACTGATTTCAATTTTATTACTGCGCTGTTCATTATTATTATTATCATTATTATTATTATTATTATTATTATTATTATTATTATTATTATTATTATTGTTGTTGTTGTGGTTGTTGTTGTTGATATTGTTGTTGTTGTTGTTGTTATTATTATTCAGTAGCCTTATTTTTATTGCGTGCTTTTATTGCACCACCGAGTACAGCTCTGCATTCCTTGACAACGTGCTGTCTCGCTGTGTTTATTTATATTATACTATATTATATTATATTATATTATATTATATTATATTATATCATATTATATTTTATTATATTATATTATATCATATTATATTATATTATATCATATTATATTATATTATATTATATTATATTATATTATATCATATTCCACAAATTCGTTGTGCGGGTTTCCAGTTCTTCGATTCCGGGTATGTTACCTATCATTGTAGATCCAGGATTTTGTATATCTTTCATTTATCCTTCATCGTTTATCTTTACTTGTATCAGTCACTGGACTGCAGCCATGTTGAAACTTTGCCTTGAAAGGTTTAATCGATCAAATCGAACAGAAAACTTTTTTGTTTGTTTGTTTTGAAATCTGATACTTATTCTATTGGTATCCTTTGCCGAACTAGAATTTTACGGTTGGTCGGCAAACGGTGGCTGGGCACAAACACATGCCCAAAAACAAACACACCACAGCACACGCCACACAC
>NC_068985.1:116353768-116356646 GCF_001194135.2 Octopus bimaculoides
ACACACATACACAGACATACACACATAGGCTCAGATACAAACTCATACACACACACACACTTTCTCCCACATATTCACATATACATACATATACACACTTTTACCTGTACCTTAGCCATTCACACTTGGCCTTTTAATGTATTAGCTCTACGTTTTATCTGGTTTATGATGTCAACACATAGATTTGGGAAAACTGTCAACCAACTCTTCGTAGTCATTCCATGACATGCACAGATGCTTAATTTTTCTTCTGCTACACGTTTCTTTTCGTGTTGCTATACAACCACACGATGCTTTGTAGCATTGTCTTCACCCTTTAGATAAGACGTTTTGCTCCTGATTTTAATTTACCCGTTGCACACATACTACAGTTAAAGTATCATAAAAATGTACCAAGCCCCCCCCCCACGCCTCCCCAAAATTTCGGGTCTTGTGCCTAGAGTAGAAAGGATTATAAAAATGTACGGAGGTGGCAAGCTGGTAGAAACGCTAGCTGTAATGTTGCGACAGCGAAATCGCAGAATCGTTAGCACGCCGGGCGAAATGCTTAGCGATATTTCGTCTGCCGTTACGTTCTGAGTTCAAATTCTGCCGAGGTGGACTTTGCTTTTCATCCTTTCGGGGTCGATATATTAAGTACCAGTTGTGCACTAGGGTCGATGTAATCGACTTAATCCCTTTGTCTGTCCTTATTTGTCCCCTCTATGTTTAGCCACTTGTAGGCAATAAAGAAATAAGAAACGTTAGTACGCCAGGCGAAATGCTTAGCGGTATTTCGTCAGCCTTTACGTTCTGAGTTCAACTTCCATCGAGGTCGATAAATTAAGTACCAGTTGAGTATTGGGGTCGATCTAATCGACTGGCCCCTTTGCCTAGAATTTGGGGCCTTGTGCCTAGAGTAGAAAAGATTATAAAAATGAATGCTCTAGGTGCGTAGATTTTCGGGTTTCTTGTTTATTTAGACTTGGTAATAAAAAAAAATGCTATCAGTCAATGTGTCATCATTTATCTCCACACTTATAGTAGCAAATCTAAAATGTCTGCTTGAACCGAAGGTGCTCCTTTCGAATAATTTAGCCAAACTTTTTGATTGTTTTCCAGTTTTGATGCTTTCGAAATTGTTAGGGAATTTTGAAGTCACTATATAGGATTTTATGCTGCTGTGACTTGGCATGATTTTTCAGGCACTGCAATTCATATTTTGAATAATTTCATACAAGATTATTACTTTGCTTCACATTTCCAAACGCAACGATTCTATATCTATTCATCCAAATACTTCAAATAAATTTTTATCTAGCTCCTTATGAAATTTTTATATTGAATTTGAAAGCGCTTCCGTTGTTCGCTGAATTGTTGTTATTTGCCTGCTGACGGATTCAGTGAGCTTTCGTAAAGAGTACTTAGCATTTTTAAAAATTTTATATAGATTTGAGATGGTAGATTTTTCATACTTTGTGTTTTGTCTTCTTCTCCGTCTGCCTTTTTGTTATTGAGAGTTTTTTTTTTCCTATATTTGTTATCGTTAGGGTTTTGTTTTCTCTGGGGATTTCTTATCGTTGATATTCTTTCGTATGTTTTAATATATGCAACCATGGTCTACATGATATATAGGAGTAAAGTCTGAAGTTAAACCAAGACGAGAAATTTCATCCAAATGTTTACAGCTAAGTAGACTCCACTAAAGACAACCATATGCCATGTGGTTTCGCTAAACAGAGCCAAGATTTACGACAAGCACTTAAATCTGTGGATATACTCGCTTTCCTTTTTATTCATTTATACTGTCTGCTGCATAAATCATCTCTTTTCGTCCGTATCTGAATCATGCATTATTTCATTTAAACTAGTGATATTTATATCCACGTTTAAGACAAGCATTATTTCGTTAGTCATGTGATATTTATATTCATGTCCAATGCATATATTCTTTCATTCAACAGGGTGATGTGTACGTCCGTGTCTGATGTATGTATTATTTCGTTTAATCGCATGATATGCATGATATGTATTTCGTTTAATCGCATGATATGTATGCCACGCTAAATTCCGTGACATGTCCTATTATGATACGATTAAATCTGTCTAGGCCAGATTTGTACTTTTTGTTGCTATTTAATTTTAGCGTTTTACTTTGGGAATTACTTTCATTTATCCATAGTGATGTCTGCCGGTATTCCATATGGCTGTCTTAATTGCAAATGTATAAAAAGTCACTATCATGTTTGTAAACGGTTTATTTTTCTTCATTAAGAATGACCAGCCAATTCGACAACTGAAAAACCAGAAACGAAAAAAAAACAAAATCAGGTTTTTTCTTCGTTTCCGAAATCCACAGATTCTACAGTTAGTTAATATTCTCTTTCTTTACAGTATTTAGATTGAAAAATTCTAGTGCATGGGATTTGATCCTATGTGCAACTAAAACATATCCCTTATAAGCTCTGGGTTATGTTCTTCACAGCTTATGTGATCATTTTTATTCTTGTTCAAATAATTACCCTCATTTTTGTTTTGCTTTAAGCTTTCCTTCACCAAGTATTCAGTTTGTTATTTAACACGTTTTTCTTTCATCTTCTGCCGTGTTTACTTATTTCTTTACAGGTGAGTGTCATTTCGGACTTTTGTATTTTTTAACAAAGTTTCATTTGTCGGTATTTTTCTATCTAATCCTCAGTTTTTCCTTATAACATCCTACATATTTTTGTAATCTTACGTTATGCATTTCAAAATAAATGTCTTATAACAAGAAGCCCCTACAACCGAGCATGCGTGGCACACACACACACACACACGCGCACACACACACACACACACACACACACACACATATATATATATATATATATATACATATATATATATATATATATATATA
>NC_068985.1:116359236-116361596 GCF_001194135.2 Octopus bimaculoides
ACTTTCGTAAAAGAGCAAGAAGGACACAGCTAATGATCGAAAATCACAAGGACACTCTCTTCAAGACAAATAGATCGGAGGCACCAAACAGGATCGACACCATTGATTTTCAATACCACCTATTACCACAAAGCGTTCATTACGTTGCTACAATAACACTATACAGTGACTCTCCTCATTTAGTATATGCGAAGTATTTTATGCCGTTTCCTAGTGAGTAGGCTGTGAGATTCACGTACGTAATGTCATAGGTCCGTATTTTTAAACGGCTTGTGCGTTGGGGTCTTGGGCAAGACAATTCACTCCGTGTGTCATACCATGGTTCATTGCAGATTAATAGTCGCAAATCTCGGAGTAACGTGATAGCAATTGTTCTGGCAATTCATAGCGGTGATAAAATTATTTCTAATTCTAAAGAACCCTACGAACATATTGCTTTACATATTTGCGTTGCTATTATAGTAATCGTGAAGGCGCAGTGACCCAGTGGTTAGGGCAACAGACTCGAGGTCTTAGGATCGCGGTTTCGATTCCCAGACCGGGTGTTGTAAGAGTTTATTGAGGGGAAACTCCTAAAGCTCCATGAGGCTCCAGCAGGGGGTGGTGAATCCTGCTGTACTCGTTCCCCACAACTTACTCTCAATCTTTTTTCCTGTTTCTAAATGTTGGCCTGCTCACCTAACCAGCGGGGTGGCGTCATTCGAAGGCTAAAACAATGCGAAGCGCATTGTGACCAGCGGTATATAGCAGCATCTGATTGCCTGGTCGGTCACGTGATGTGATTATATTAATCACGTTGCAGCTGTTTCTTAGTGTTTAAGCTGTTAGGCTTGTGAGCACAAAATTATTGGTTCATACCATGGACTAGAGAGCGAGTTGTTTTCTTGAGCAAGTCACTCCATTCTATGTGTTGTATTGTGTCATGTCGATATTTAGTCTCAAATCTTGGAATTGCAAGATACTTATGGTTCTTGTAATTCCTAGATATAAGTTCATTGGGGAGATGATATATTTATATCAAATTAAAAGCATCCCTATTATCATATCGTATTGCTTTATTTGTCTGTGTTGTAACGTGGATGATAGTCTATAATTTCTGCAATACAGCTCTGGCTTTCTACCGTTTGCTTGTCTTTATCGAGAGAAAATATTGAACTCAGGAATGGATTTGACAAACCAGGAACCAATTCTCTGAATCAATAAAAGGTTAAAAGCAACATCTTTATCTCAACCTGTTGTATTATTTAAAATTATTTCCAAAGACAACACCTATTAACAATAGTAGACATAACAACGCAATCGTTACTGCCAAGAACAAAAAAAAAACAAAGAAAAAAAATCACGTAAAAATGGAACATGACTTCCGATACCAAAACCCAACGCAAACGAAGTCTTTTCAATTTCAATGAAAATAAAATGAGAAACCTTTATATATTAAACTATAATAATAATTGTCAAACTACTTTTAAGCAAATTTTCAAGATATCCATCTTCATGTAAAAGTCGAGTTCAAAGGAAGAAAATGACTGAAATTATATGAGAAAATTGGTGAATGCTGAATTCTTTCTGTAATTGAAATGGAAAAATCATGTTTAATCTTTTGATATGTATATATATGATTGATTCAATGTGCGTGTACATATATATATGTATATATATATATATGATTGTATTTATGAATGTATGAGTGTGTATGTTTATTTATAATTGTCCATATATGTGTGCGTGTGTATGTATGTATTTATATGCACACACGTACATAAATGTAGATAATGTGTAAACGTACACGCATATATATATATATATGTGTGTGTGTGTGTGTGTGTGTGTGTGTGTGTACTGTTAGAGAAAGTTACAGTTGAAAAATATTTCCTTTTTTTGTTTGTATTAATATTATGAAGTTATGAAAATAAAAACATCGCTTGATGTTTGGCAATATTGGACTTTTAAACTATATATGTGTAAGTGTGTGTATTTTTGTTTGTGTGTATGTAAGTATATATGTTAATGAGTGTATGTATTGTTATGAACGTTTATTTGCATACATAGGAATCTCACAGTGCTAAGTGTGTGTCTGTGTGCCTGTGTGCCTGTGTGTCTGTGTCTGTGTAAGTATGTGTGTGTGCATACGTATATATCTGGCGCTAGCATCATATCCATATATGCAGGTACGTGCGACAAGTTTTCTTAAGATACCACGAATATGTTTTCCCTTTTCTTCCATTCACGCAACAACGCACACGTATAGCAGTTCATAAATGTACGAAATATATTCTCGTATACACATACATGCTTACATAAATACATACATACATATACATATATATTGGTTAAGATATATATATATATATATATATATA
>NC_068985.1:116361606-116371371 GCF_001194135.2 Octopus bimaculoides
TGTGTGTGTATGTGTGTATATATATATGCATAAATGTATATATATGTAAGTATATGTATGTATATATATATATATATATATAAACATATATATACACCCGTGTGCGCTCACATATATACATATACATATGTACGTGAGTGTCTGTGTGTGCATGTGCATGTGTAATAATTGTCTGTTGCTTCGAGATTATGTGGTTTTAGGTTCGATCTCAGCGTGGTAAAATCTTTATTGCGAACGTCTTTATATCGAAACCTCGTGTTCCCCGATATTCCTGTGGGCAAAATACAAATGTCAGAAACAGTAGACAAAACCATTGCGTACAGTGTGTGTGTGTGTGTGTGTGTGTGTGTGTGTGTGTACGACAGAGACAGACAGATAGACAGACAGATAGACAGATGAACAAACAGAGAGGGAGTGAGAGAAAGAGGAAAAGAAAGGTTCAGAGGGTGACGGAAATGCGTACCAGTAAAATATTGGGACCATATATCGATGGTCCCCTCACCTCAAAATTGCTAGATTACCGCCAAAACTAGAAACAATCATCATCATCATCTGCAGCAGCAGTAACATCATCATCATCATCATCTGCAGCAGCAGCAATAATGTCAGCATCATCATCAACATCATCTTCATCAACATCATCTTCATCATCATCAACATCATCATTGTTACTGTTATTATTATTATTATCATTATCATTATTATTATCATTTTCTTTTAATTTGCACGTGTGTTATAATCACTTGCCCAGACACTCCCAGCGTCCTAGGGCGAGTGAAGCATAAGAGATGTTACAATATGACTGGAAGCTCGGGGAGTGGTATTGTAGGGAATACAACAGAGACATTTAAATTGATAGGGATTTTCTAAGGATGTGGCCAATACCTCTCAGCACACTCTTTTGGATTTCTTTGAGACATTGTGAGATATTATCTAGATATTTCTGACATCCCTTTCTTATCAAACCTAGCGCATCCTCAATAACAGGAACAGTCATGTCTTTTGTATTTCAATTTCGAAGTCCTTATATTTACTTAATTTGTCAAATTCCATTACAGATATATTTTTATCAGTGGAAACACTAACATCTATTAGTCTACAAGTAATTTCTTCTTGTCTTTAATGACTATGTCTGGTCGATTAGCCTGGATCCTTCTCTCAGTGTTGACTGGGAAATGTCAGAAGATAGTGACATCTTTACCTTCCGTGACTGGCTCAGGATGATATTCGTACCAGTAAGCACGAGCGCTGATTTTGTAATGTTCAGATATTTTCCAATGTCAATACTGTCCTACCATATCGTGGCGAATTTTATTTTCGTTTGGTGCCAGCACATGACATCCTGAGACGAAATGGTCTATTGTTTCATCAAATGTATCGCAGAATCTGCATTTAGGATCAGATATGTTTTGAAGAACGTTAGCCTGGTAGTTTTTTAGTAAGCAAGCTTTGATCATGGGCCGCTGATATGAAACTTTCAGTCTTGTGCTTCTCACCCACTGATGGGTTGTTGCTTGGTCTACACCAGCATTTCGGCTTCGAAGTATATACTGTCCATGCAAAGGCTTCTGGCTCCACAACTCCTCAATTTGTTTCTGCCGGTCCTTTTTTACTATCTGTTCGATCCGTTTTGCTAGTTTAGTGGCAGCGGTTTCAGGTTCTTCATCTAATTCAGGGTTAATTACAAGTTCCCTTGACAATAGAATGTGATTTTTTGCTGCTTTCTTGTTTGCATACAAGCGCAGCATTCAGTACTCTGTACTAGATAAATACTTGTTCATTGCTATTGTGGAGGTATTATAGGACAGTTCTACCTGCATCATACCTCTTCCCACCATTATTTCTAGGTATGTATTGACGACTAACGTCTGCTTTTGGGTGGTGCATGTTCTTAGATGTTAGCAGTTTTCTTGTCATTCTTGTTCAGGCGTTGGAGCGTTGTAAGAGCCCAGTTAATGAAGTTAAAACTCTATTGGACTACTGGAAGTGCCAGGGTGTTCATGGAATCGTTGCGACTTTTGGAGTTGAGTTAGTATTTAGTATGCATCTTACTCTCCTGTAATATTCCTTTCTTATTTTTTCCTTCCTGTTGTATACCATCTTATTCGTTTATCTCCGATTATTATTATTATTATTCAGTAGTTTTATTTTTATAACGTGCTTTCACTTCACTACCGAGCGCAGCTCTGTGCGCCTTGGGTATGTGCTGTGGTTTGCTGTGGTGCTCTTATGTTTACTGTATTGAAAGTGTTTTGCGTAGAATGTGTGCAGTACCCAGTAGTGCAATTTTTTGTATGTTATATATATTTGTAAGTCCTGCTATTTTTGTTATGTATTTGTCTGAATATTTTTTTATTATACCTAAGGCACCTACTATGATAGGAATTGTTTCTGTTTTTAGATTCCACATTCGAGTTATCTCTATTTCCATATTATTATTATTATTATTATTATTATTATTATTATTATTATTAGTTATTCCTTCGTAACACAATGTAGGTAAAAATGCACCGGTGTCGTTAGTCATTTGTCAAATCATAAGAATCTCAGACAGATAATATTTTCCTTAAGATGTGCGCTGTACTCAATAAGGTTACTTTTTGCAAGACATCAATCTTGCATGAGATTTCCGATTGCCGTAAGAAGTTTTGAATTTTCAATGGCACTGAGACCAACGCTCTGATCACCACTGGTATCAATTTTACATCACCCCCTCGCAATTCATACAGTCTTGCCATTTCCACTTTCAATTCAGAGTACTCGTTGATTTTTTGCAACCTCTTTGCTCACAACATTCCTGTCATTTGGCATGGCTACATCAATGATCTGACAGTATCTGTCTCTCTTATTCTATATGACAATATCTGGCCGACGGTTTTCAATTACATGAGCCGTCTGAAAATCATAGTCACAGAGTATCATTACTTTTCCATCTTTCTGCATAACTTCATTTGGTACATGCTCATACCAGTTCTCTGTTACTTCATATTGGTATTTACGGCATAAGAGCCAATGACGATATCCACACACTGTTTATATTTCCCTCCGGTTGTTTGGTCTGGGTATCGTTTATGAAATCAGTGGCTAATATTTGGCTCTCCTTCCAGATACAATGAAGCTTTTTACGTTTCTCGTGATACTCAACGAGATTTAGCATCCAGTCGTTAGTTGTTTCAAAAGAATTGGCCAAACCACTTGTAGGGTTTTGTAAGAAAGTTGAAACTGAATGAAGCCTCGACCTCCTTGGACTCTGCGAAAGTAAAGACGGTCTATGTGCACCTTTGGGTGCTGCATCTTTTTACAAGTCAGCAGATTATGAATTTTGTTTATCAATTTGCTTCATTTCACTGATATTGCAGTTCAACACACTGGAATTATTAAGAAATTTATGGCTAACACATTATGTGCATTTAGCTGAGATTTCAAAACTAGTACCCTATGACATTCCTGACTGATCTTCTATTTCATGATTGAATGCTGGATGTAATTTATTCCTAGGTATTTATGCGTTTGTTCCTGCTCAAATACATTTATGACAGTTTCAACATCTAACTCGACCGAATTTGTGTTTATCAAGTCCTATTCCTTGAAAGAGGCCTTGACACACTTATCAGTTCCAATTGAAACCAAACGTTTGGTTTATTCAGTAGAAGGATACATATGTGGTTTGCGGAAGCTGACATTTACTTTATATCAGAATAAAACTTTGATATTGAAAAAACCCAGTCGCTGTATACTGTAATCGCTCTTTTTGGATTGTGATAATTACAGCTCTTTATTTTCTGTGGGAGAACTTGTTTCCTTTCTCTATCCTTGATTAATGGTCAGATTGACTTTTTTCACACTAATGTGTTTTATTTTATAAACAAAGGTCATCGCAAATAATTCCTATAGCACCATATTTTCTTGTTACATTGGTATCTTCACTTTCCATTCTCAAAGAGAATATTTATTCATTTATCTGTTGCATATAAGTTAGAAAGTCTCATATGGTTCAGGTCCAATTCACTCTTCTGTTAAATCGTACATAAACCAGCTTCCTTGCAATCCTTCTTAAGAAATAGAAAATAATCATAGTTCTATGGCAAAGAAATAAGACATTTCGGGGAGTCAATACATGGATGAGATAATTAAGATGTGAAATTGTCTGAATTTCCACTAAAACAGATCATTTAGAAATAGTTTAGTTGATGAAAGCTTATCTGATGCTGATAAGATTTATCAAGCTATGGACAAGGATATTGATCGGTAAGTCATGTTTTTTGACCAGGAAATACGAAAGATAATTAGGAGGGCTCGTTAAAAATACAGATAAGCAAAATAGTGTCATCAGAGAATCCATCTTGTAATTACGCGAATTCCACCTCTGAAAACCGAAGTAATTAATAGAGGTAAAACAAAAGATTTATTCGATTAGATCACGCAGATATACACAAATGAAAAAAAAATAATAACCAGAGATGAAAGGCCCAATTAATAAGACAAAACATTTTAAGCAATAAAAAGTAAAGCAAATTTGAGGAAACATAAAGACTAGAAAATAATCCCAGAAAATAAACGAGAAAATAAAAGAGATTAAACTTTATTACGTACGGGAATATCTTCCATTACACACCGAATAGGCTAATGTCCAGTGATGTCAAATCTACAACAGAAAGCAAAGAAAAAAAATATATATATATATATAGATACCTTATGATCACGATACGACAGCCATTATTTAATGCAATCCCAAACTTCTTAACCCCCGCCCGTCACGCTTTCAATTCTTGCCTCATTTAAAATAGCCATTTATGCATCATACTGAATGTATACACGCTGTCAATAGGTTACTTACTGCAGATAGCGTTTCTTAAATAGCGCATCCTCTATGGCGTACATTGGGTTATGTGATTTGTAATATGTATGTTAACTGATTTATGAGCCTCTTATCTAATACATATAAGATCTTATCCTACATTTGATTTATGCTATACTAATGAACCTCTATATATGCAATCACATATATAAAATATGATATGGTTTCTAATATACATATGTATGTTAAATCATATATTTACTTTCAAATAATATAAAAATACTGTAACATCTTAATTGACATTTGCTCCATGTGTAGTCGTCTTTTATAACTTCTAGATATGCACTCATATTCCTCTGTATATGCACCCACATTCCACCCATCTATCAATCTATCAAATACTATTAACCAAATACATACAGCACTAAAGAAACGTATAGGCATTTTAATCTAAACTAGATCACCTTTGCACAGCGTTTGAGAAAAGCAAGTTCAGATATTCGCCCGAGGCTATTTCAAAAATAAAACGTCATACAGCACAAGCATTACTCCTCCCCTTCATCCTCCAACATGAAAACCGATCCCCAACGAGGGAGAAAAATACGATCTGCTTGCATCTACCGTTCATGAAATATATCATAACTTGTATAAGTGAAACGATTCCTTTCGTTAATCATAAAACACAACCACTAAGGCAATATGCTATACAAACTACACAACGGAAGGATCTAAAAGTCAATAAATCTACAATTAATCAACAAACCCTTGTATAATCAAAATAATTTAGCTGTTAAACAATAAAATCCTTCAACAAAATACATATGAAATAAACCAAAAAGGTGATAAATGAAAAAGCGGAAGCATTGCGTCGGATGCCTTGAATTATCAGTCCATTTGTAAGTGCATCGCTTACAATGTTACTAAAAAGCAATTTGTCGGCTCATTCGGTTGGTAAATAAACTGCATTACTTGCTAAGTACAACTTGAAAAACAAAGATATTGAAAATCACATGGTGTATCTTGTATAGATCCACGTCATTTACTTGCGATTCACGATTATGCAATTTATGTTTAATTGGAAATATTATACAAACAACTCCAGAACGATAAAAATATTAACTGAACTTTTCTCGAAATATATTCATAGAATCAAAATACATTTTACTACTTTTCAGAATAAGAAGCAAAGTACACGTGGCATCATAAACCAATAACATTTTATTCTGGGATTATCAAATAGAAAAACTGAGAGATTTGGTGGGGAAAACACTTCTTCAGACGGATATGTTACAATACAGAGTCTTGATCCGGAGACTTGGTGGTTTAAAGTTGATTTCCCTTCTATAATGCAGTTTTCAAGATTAGAGTAAAGATACGAGGTTGCGAAAACTTCATCTACCGTCGCACACACACATACGCACATATATACACACATATACCAAATTAAGCACATAAACGTGCTCGAATACCGGAGGTGGAGTAATATCCTTTATTATTATTAAAGCTGCAAAAACATTGCAAATATATCACGATTGATCTATGTGTGTGTGTATGTGTGTGTGTGTATGTGTGTGTGTGTGTGTGTGTGTGTATGTATGTGTGTGTGTGTGTTTGTGTTTGTGTGTACAGGGTGCGGTGAATAAAATGTCGCCTACACTACGCAAAAATAAAAATAACACTGACATTGCATTTTAACAGATATTTTTACCAGAATTACATAAAATTACCTTTAAATACTGAAATTTATTCAATAAAATATATTTAATAAAATCGCCATTCTCTTCAATCACGGTTTCCAGACACCTTTAGAATCTTCTGCAACTCTTCTGGACAGTCTCTTTGTTCAAGTTGATGAATGCTGCTATAATACTTGCTTTCAGTTCATTTTTGGTGTTACAAGGAGTTTTGTTGGTCTCTCGCTGAACTGTGCCCCACACATAATAATCAAGGGAGTTGCAGACTGGGGAGTTTGGTACCGAAATGTTAGAGGTGATGTGGTCTCAGAAATTGTCTGACAGCCATGGCTGGGTTCTCTTGCTTGTATAGCATGATTCAGAGTCCTGTTGCCAGACATACGGTCTTCCAGCAGCCACCCTCTTGACCCAGGGCAGCACTACCTCCTGCAGTCACTTGATGCAGGCCTCTGTGTTGAGAGTGAGGGCGTATGGGAAGGTGAATGGTGGCATAACGTCGCCATCGTTAATGATCAATCCAAACACCATGATGTTGAATGGACGTTCGATTTTTATTACTCTCAGTACATGTTAGTATTTTTATATGTTCGTATTGGAGCTTCCGGCGCGAATGCCAAGCAGTGGAGCATGTCGTTTCCAAAATTCTTGCAAATTGAACTGCGTCATGGTGCTGATCTTCTCACAGAGGGTGCCCGACTGGCACTACTATAGCGTGTAGTCGACAAAGTCAAAAACAAGCAATGCGCATGCGTGAAAATTAAAAATATATGATTTCGAAAATGTACCTATCGCACCCTCTATATATATGTCTGTGTATATATATATATATATATATATATGTGTGCGTGTGTGTGTGTGTGTGTGGAAGAGCCATTTTAACGATGCGTCCTGCCCTAACTCTTCGAAACGCCTGTGTTAGAATGGTGGCAGCTGATGAAGGAAAATGTACTCCACGTGGCCTGTGTGTTTTCTGTACTCTGGTTATTATTATTTTTTTGTCTACGTTTTGTTTGCAACGTCCTCTACCTAGATATGCCCCTATATATACAGATAGACGCAGGTATGCACATACTTGTACGTATATGTGCATATACTCATTTATTTTTTGTTTTATATATATATATATATATATATATATATGAGCAGAATTTAGGTTAATTGAAATATGTTTGTCACATATTTCAATTCTTAAAAGGCAAATACACTGCAGTTACCATAGAGAAAAATCTCTCTTATGGCAAAAAGGTGTGAAAACAACCAGTCTGTTCAAAGACAGTGGGTAGGGATAGGAGAAACACCTGCAGTCCAAGCTAAATAAGGTTTTAACCCATGAAGGTGTCGTTACTTGTTTGGTGGGAGACGAAAGATTTAGTCCACTTTCAATTTTTAAACCCAAACCAAACGGTAATCAAAAGGAAATCTACTGCAAGCAGCATTTGTGTTTGTATGTGCTTGTGTGTATGTGTATGTGTGTGTGTGTGTGTGCGCGCGCGTGTGTGTGTATGTGCGTGTGTGTGCTACAGCGTATATTTATGACCATGCATGTATATTAATATATATGAATATCTGAATATCTTTTATATATGCATGTGGGTGTCTGTGTGTATATACGTATGTACACATAAATGAGTGTATAGCTATATCTCATACATGCACGTATACAAACTAGTTTGAGGGTGTGTGAGCTTCTGTACAGTGCATAGTCATGTATTGAAGCATAATAAACTAATAAATATGTGTATAAATATGAGTGGGTTCTGAGATCGACGAGAGACGTTCAAATCTAAACGAATTGTCTGACTATGATTATTATACGACCATGCCTGTTCTCTATTCACCACTCAGAAGTTATTATTATTATTATTATTGTTGTTGTTGTTGTTGTTGTCATTATTATTATTATTATTATTATTATTATTATTATTTGCTTTATGTTTACTAAAATCGAGTAAAATAGTCGAGAAGCGAAATTGTATGTTACAAATTGCCTGCAATAAATCTTGTAAAACAATCTAGAAGTAGACGAGAATAAAATTAGGAAAATAAGAAGTCGGTTGCAAATAAATTAATATTTTATGAAAATATGCTGCAGAGTACATACAAGCATGTGTGAAATTTTTCAATAAAGTTACACAGTCACATTTCTTATTTAGCGAAGTTAGTATTCATTCAAGATTAAGTCTGCTTTCCACCAGGTGGAGGTGATTTCCTTTGATAATTTTTTTTAGTTCTCCGTCAATTTGCTGTGTTGAAATTTAGCGGAAATTTAAGACTTTTTTTATTGCATATTCATAACTATTGTGGAGGCGCAGAGGCCCAGTGGTTAGGGCAGCGGACTCACAGTCGGAGGATCGTGATTTCGATTCGAAGACCGGGCGTTGTGTGTGTTTATTGAGCGAAAGCACTTAACGCTCCACGAGGCTCCAGCAGGGGAAGGTGGCGACCCCTGTTGTACTCTTCCACCCCAACTTTCTCTCACTCTTTCTTCCTATTTCTTGAGTAAAGCTGCGTTGGACTGGCGTCCCGTCCAGCTGGTGGGGGAGGCAACACATACGCCATAGAACCCTGGAAACCGGACCCATGAGCCTGGCTAGGCTTTAAAAGGGCGCATAAATAAATAAATAAATATAATAAATTCAGAACTATTCAGTGAGATAACTCAATTCGCAATTTTTTTTGTTTTCGGTATGTTAGATAATCTAATGTAACCTTGTGATATTTCGAAGTTCATTAATTCGTTACGAATCGGTTTTGTCTCATTGTATATGTGGCTAAATTGTCCATGTAATCCTATAATCTGGCTTTTTGACAGGCTATACTTTTTTCTTACATATTTTATTTGAACAATTTCTAGCATTATTTATTTAATGCTTACTCCAATATTTGTCAAAAAATGATCTAGTCTAATATATAGACAGTAAATTGTAATCAATAATGCTCAATAATACTCTGCTATACATTGAAACTCGACAATAGTAAATAATACTTATTAACTGTCATGTATCGACATTCAATAGTACTCTGTAATAGTCAGTAGTAACTGTTACGTATAGACTTTCAACGATAACCAAAAATACGAGTCGACATATATTCATTCCATTTGATAACCGATTTCGTCATTTGTGACCTGTTAAATTAGCAACGCTAAATCGTCCGGTACATATATAAATATAATTTTGATTTAACATAATGAGAAGTTTAGACATCAGAATGTATCATGAAAATGAACATGTGTAATATATATATATATATATATATATATATATATATATA
>NC_068985.1:116371896-116372674 GCF_001194135.2 Octopus bimaculoides
ATATATATATATATACATACATACATATATATTGGGGTAAAGGATAATGACCCCCTTTAGTCATGAAAGATCATGGGATTGCAACTAGAATGTTCCCATCGAAGACATAAGTCCGGCAAAGATTGTATATGGAAGACTAGCATGCCAATGCATACCAACCTTCTCGCTATAAGCCGTCCATGTTATCCAAGGAAAAGGCAAGAAGGCGGGACACCTCGGCACCAGTGACGTCGCATCTAATTTCTACAGCTGAGTGAACTGCAGCAATGAGAAATGAAGTGTCTTACTCCAGAACAAAACACAAATCCCGATCCGGGAATCGAACTCACTGTTTCATGACTGTGAGCCTGACGCTCTAACCACTGAAACATGAACCTTCACACACACATACATAAGGCACATTATAAATAATCCACTTTACACTTCTTTCTTCATTGCAGAAAATTTTACTTACAGCTGTTTCTAGTAATAAATATATATATATTCTAATATTGAGTATTCTGATTTCTTAATAAGTATATGTGTGCATTAGTGCGCGGGTGTGTCGTGGAATGTGAATTACTAAATTTGATGGAAGCTGTAATAGGTAGAAAGAACTTCCAAAACATGATACATACATATATTTATGTATATATGTATGTTGTGCTTGTGCATATATATATATACAAATATATACGTGTGTGTGTCTGTGTGTATGAATATACTATATATATATATATACATACATACATATATATATATACACACACATTGATACGCCTACATATGGGAATATACG
>NC_068985.1:116377074-116384803 GCF_001194135.2 Octopus bimaculoides
ATATATATATATATATACATATATATATAAATCTGGGTAAGAATTACAATATTCACGTGCTTGACAAATCAATCTACTTAGCTCAGTGAATTAGCGTGGAACTGAATATTCCACCCGTGTAGCCTTGATATAATGCCCAGTCGGAAATCTGCAGCGCACACGTTGACATGCTGTTCATTTGAATCACAGATTACCATTGAACCCTTGAGAATGATACCCGGGTTCCATCAAGCTCAATTTTAGTCACATGATATAAGCTGTCACGCGGCTATATAAAAATCAACTCCTTCAAATTGCCAGTCAGCGAAATGCGATCTATAACCTCCTCATTGGGAAGCGATTTTAACTTCTAAATTATTTATTTGTTCATTGTGTGCTTAGATATATCGCTTCATATATTCAAGTCCGAATTATCTTCTAACTTTTTAATTTATGCAAGTAATATACGAAAGTTTTTTTTTTGTTGCTTTTTCTTTTTACATTTATATCGTGAAAGGAGGTGAATTGGCAAAATCTTTAGAAGGGCTAAATGCTAAGCGGTATTTGACTTCGTCTTTATGTTCTGGTGTCAAATTCCGCCAAGGTCGACTTAAAGCGGTAAACTAGCAGAATGGTTACGATACCGAGCGAAATGTTTGGTGGGATTTAGTCCGTCTTCACGATCTGAGTTCAAATTCTGCCGGGATCAACTTTACGCTTCATCCATTCAGAGTCGATAAAAATAAGTACCAGTTGAGCGCTTAGCTCTTCCCCCGAAATTGATGGCCTTTTGGCAAAATTTGAAACCAAACTTTATGTCAAGGAAGCTGTGTTGTCGCTGTGTATCATCATTATTATCCACAAAATATATTTTGGAAAACTTTCCTACCATGTTTGAAGGCGAGGATCACTGTATTGGTGTCATCAGCAGAGACGCACATGTATCTGAAGACATATTTATGATAATTTTTTCTGTTATAAACATAGGGTCTAAAATTTTAGGGGAAGGGAAGGGAGACAGTCGATTAGATCGAACCCAGTGCTCGGCTGGTACTTATTTTATCGACGCGGAAAGGATGACTGGCAGAGAAGGACTCCGCGTCCGCTGAATGTAAAGGCGGATGTAATACAGCTAGGCACTTTGCTCTGGGTGCAAATGAAGTACTAAAGTTCCTGCATGGACCTGCCAGACGTTTGGCACTTGTTTTCACGGTTGTTGTTTAGTTAGAGCCCGGTTTTAACTCTCAAGCATTGGTTAAGAATACTTCCAGCAAAGTCCATATTATTTTATTTTCTATGTCGGTCATTGAATGGATGGGTGTACAGTATCCAAAGTATTATTTCGTTTCGAAGAGGCATATTTCGCTGCTATGTCTAACAAGTACTGTGATTCGTAGAAAATATCTTTCTGATATTCATGCTGGAATTGTTGAAAATTATTCATGTCTTTTAAAACTATTTGTCATAAATACTGTACTGACGAATGGCGCGATAGTGTAACTGCATCGTAATGCATTCTGGGGGAGATGCCTAGACTTGCACTTTATGGTAACAGTCATATGGAGGTTGCACCTCTATATGAGAAACTCGGTCATCTCTCACTATCTCTCTTTCCATCTCTCCCTCTCTCTTTCTCTCTCTCTCTATTGCTAAGCATTATCCCCGGCGTGATAAATTTTCATCCAACTCACCCTATTATTTCTTTCTGTATAATAAAAGCCGATATATATATATATGTTGGTTGCTTGGTTGGTAGATCTCCCCAGTCAGGCTTTATATCCTTTAGGGCAGGAGTCACCAAACTACAGCCCGCGGACCGGAGCCGGCCGACGGGGTCATTTCATACACACTGTACCTTTTGTGTATGTACCTGCATTAAGAGTTCATTCATGCAGCGATCATGTTTTAACTTGCATTGCTGTGTTTGAACGTTCTCTTCACGAGAATGTTTGCTGAAAATGAATCATTCGTACAAGTTACAAAATAGTGCCTAAGATGGCGGGGCGAGGAAAACCGTTTACAGAAGGTAACTTTATCAAAGAGTGTATGATGGAAGCAGCAAATGACTTGTGTCCTGACAGAGCCGATTTGTCTGGAAGTATCAGCCTTTCAGCAAGTTCAGTTTTGCGGAGACCAGAAGAACTTGGAGAGAACGCATTACTACAGATACACGAGAAAGATTCTTGTTGCATTCTCTGGTGCTGGATGAGTCTATTGATCTCTCGAGTACGTCACAACTTCTCGTGTTAATTTGTGGTTTTAATTTGGACTTTCAGATCACAGATTTGGCATCCGTTTGGTGCATGCATGGAACAACTAGAGAAAACATGTTCATGGAAGTGCAGGAAACTTGCAAGGCCATAAGCTTCAGTTGAATTATTTTTTATGTGTTACAGTTGATGGAGGAAAACACATGGCTGAAGTCTGGATGGGTCTGATGGAGTAGATCAGGATTAAGTTGGAATATCTTCAACTTCCGGGTACTCTGTTTATACACGACATTATACATCAGCAAGCACTCTGTGGGAAAGACTTATTTCTACCGTACCAGTCATTGCTGCGGTGCACTTCAGTCAGAGTCATACATTTAATCGCCAGTTCCAAGCTTTTCTTGAAGAAACTGATTATGAAATCTGTGACGTACCTTATCATAAAGTAATACTGTGGCTGAACTACGTCAAAATCCTGTTTCGTTTTTATAAGCTCCGAAGAGAAATAGATATTTTTCTCACTGAAACGGATACAGCTGATCCACTTCTGGCTTTCAAAGTTGTCATTTTTAGCTGACATCACATCAAACATGAATGAATTGAACTTGAAACTTCAGGAAAGGGATAACCTTATCTGTGATTTCTACAGACCCATCAAAAGATATCAGAGAAAGCTATCGTTGTTTCCAGCACAACTGGAAGAAAACAACTTCTCTTATTTTCAGTATTTCAAATAGTTTTGCACTGGAATCGCAGAAATTGTCAAACTCAAAGTACCGAAGAAGACTATTCGTGGATTAAACAAGCATATTTTGGAGAAATTTTTAGATTTCCACAGAATTGAGAGTGACATAATTCCGTTCCAGAATCCGCTTGATTGTAACCCTGATGACTCGCCAGTCAAACTACAGTTGGTGCGCATTGATTTGCAAGAAAGTGACTTATTGAAAGAGAAATATAGAAAAGGAAAACTTGTTGAGTTTTATCACTGCTTATCTGATGACGAATTTTCAAAGTTGAAGAAATTTGCCTCTGGCAAGACATCAGAGTTCGTGACAACTTATGTTTGCGAGTAAACATTTTTGAAAAATGAAGTATGTGAAATCAGCACATGAAAAGAGGTGGACTGATGGCCATTTGAAAGTAATTCTCTTGGTTGGATGCAATTGGAACGACATGATCAACAAAGTTGATGATATCTTAAAAGCTAAACACTTGTTTCACAAATCTGACCAACCTTTTTTGCTGCTTAGTTTGTGAGATTCGGATGTGTGTGCACTGGTTCTGATGTAACTCTCTTATCGATAACGTCGCCTTTATTGATTACTTTTTGGTAAATAAATATGTTGCTTGTCTTTTTATTTTTTGTGTATTCATTGTATTGGGCAAAATGGTTATGCAGCACGCGCTCATCATTCTCTCAGTTATCTGGTCTGCTGTGAAATAAGTTTGGTGTCCCCTGTTTTAGGGAGACTTATATGCTTTATGACCCTATCAGATTGATGAAATAGGTACTAACTGAGCACTGGGGGGTCGTTGTATTCGAATTACCCTCACCCCGAAATTGCTGGCCTTGTTCCAAAATCTGAAACCATTACTATTAATCCGCATGATTCCACTTTGCCTGAGAACATTAGGACTGATGATCTATTTTAATGTCTTTATACTGTAGAGGGAGCTCTACGTATGAATTTCGTGAGTATTCTGGAAACGACATGATCAACAAAGTTAATGTAACTTTTGGAAAAACACATACCAACTACTGCGAGGATACCGTTGTTAAAACATTTTTAAACGGCTCCTTGATCTAATATATGCATTCTATTATTGAAATCTTAGAAGTAGAAGGTTAGCATAGTGGTTAGAGTGTCGCAGTGGGTTAATAAAATATGAAAGACACAAGTAGTGCTATTTATTTTCTTAGACAATACCACATTGGAGCAACAAAGAACAATTAAATTATAAAATTGATGATGCCTGCACCTGCGAATCTCTCGAAATATTATTTGATAAAGCACGATTCTTTTAATTAAGATTGTAATAATTATATCCTATTACTATAGATTAATAAAAATTAATTACAAGCCTGTACAGTACCCTTATGTTTAGGATTGTGTATAACGTGATGAATATGGAAAAACTAACTGATATGAAATATAATTTACAAAATTCATCATTCTGTTACATAATATACAATGGATATAATCTACAATGAATTTGTATTTCTAACCACGAAGATAAATTCACTTTACGCTTATAATTATTTCTAATTATTGACTGTACAAAATCTATGGGAAACAGGCGTAGCTGTATGATTCAAAAACATTCTTCCTAACAATGTGGTCTTGGGTTCAGTCCCACCGCTATGATACCCGGGACGACCAAAGCCTTGTTAGTGGATTTCGTTGAAGAAACCAGAAAGATGCTCATCTTGAGGCACCAACGCAGTTTGGTATAGTCTGCGCAGCTCAAAGTTAGGTGTATAAATGGCACATAAGTAACAAGCATGTCTAGGTATCAATGCGTTACGACCGTTTCAAGCGGATCCATTTAATCGATCAATTTGTACAATACAGCAATTTGAAAGAAACCGCTCTTCTCAGAGTAGACGATCATATAGATTTCCAGTATAAAGGGTAAACCATTTTTAGCACAATTTACATCAGTACTAGAAACCAAAACACTTACATTGCTTCTCTTTGCTATGTTTGTGGCAGAATAAACTTAGGGAAAACTGTATTTCTAAAGCCTAATATAATTTAGAGGGTATCAGAGGAAAATATTGGTGGGTGGGTGAAGAAAAAGGAATGGTGAGATAGTTAATTTATCTTTATCTTTAATTTATTTATAAGATTTTATGCAGCATATAGTCTGCAACCCTTTAAACTTGAATTCATTGGGAATCAGAGTTGATGGTGGTAAAGTAATTACAGTTAGGTTCTTTTCCTGACCCTTATTTAGTGGGACCATATATCTGTCTTTATATACATAAAAGGATATGTCTCAGACCTGCTAGTATGAGAATGACAAATGGAGAAATGGAGGAAGGACAAGAGTGCTTGTATATGATGGACTCTCCCTTCGTTAGACGACGTATGAGGGTTCGACAATTTCGTACCGAACAACCACACAGATGAATTGTTTATGGTGATCAAATGTTTGTGTAGACAAAAGCTCTCTTCCTCCATCGGATCGATATTACCTGCAGAGGTGCAACGGGTGCCACATGTCAGATGTCGAAATGATCACAGAGCAATGTGAAATGAAGTGCTTTGCTCAAGAGCACAACACAACGCTCGGTCTAGGAATAGAACCCACGATCTCACAACTGTGAGTGGAACACTCTAGCCACTAAGCCATGCGCATTCATGTATGTATGTATCTATGCACGTATGTATATCTGGGGGTGAGTTGGTGAGTGGGGGTGAGTTGGTGAGTGGGGGTGGGGTGCACTTGTTTCAGTCATTTCACTGTGGTCATGTTGGGGCACCACAATTTTCGTGTATGTGCCTATGTACTTATGTATGTATGTGTACATATATACATTCGTAGTGAGATAAGTGCAGTAATTTGTTTGCATATAAGTTTGACTCTATACTGTATGTACAGAGTACGTGTATACACATACACGTACTCACACACATAAATGCGAATGCAGTGTATGTGTGTGAGTATGTGTGTGTGTGCGTGTGCGTGCGTGCGTGCGTGCGTGCGTGTGTGTGTGTGTGTGTGCATATATTTTCATATTCAGCTTTATGAACGTAGTTACGGTATAAAACATGGTTGACCCGAAACAGCTGTCAAGGTAAGATTATTACGTAACTCCTTTCATTTATTTTCTGTTCTTTATTTTGTAATCTCTATTTTATATTCAATGAGAATATATGCTCTAATCCTACTTGTGTTCATATGCCTTTCTACTCGCTCAACAAAAATCTTGCTCCGCGCCGACTTTCTACATCAGAGACACCTACCTTGCATGAAGGAACTGGAGTTTCATCTCATTTATCTGAGTCCAGCACCATGGCTATCAATATTATGCTTGCTTTGCTTTCTCGAACACACCGTGTATGTGTGTATGGATGTATGTATATATATCACGTATACAGACACATGCATTCTTAGGTACGTATGTATGTATTAAGAGAGATCACTGACATCAACTGACGATTTAAATAATTAACGTTTGTCTCAGACATGCTACAAAGAACTGCCACATTGCATTAATTCATTCCACATTATAACGAAATTAGAAGTGTGTATCTATGCAACGCCAACATCTCTCTATTAATTGATTAATGCAAAATCTTCAGGAATAATTATAAGCATCATTATATTACATCCATGTCAATAACATAGTATTATAAAGATTTTCTATACGTATTATTTTCGTCCACCCACAATCCCTGGTATAATGTAATGTTTATTAATTGTTGTTAACGAAAGGCCGTAGGCAAGTGGTTAAAGTGTTGCACTCACGATCGCAGGATTATGTGTTCGATTGAGGGGCAGGGCAATGTGATGTGATCTTGAGCAAAACATCTAAGTCGTATGAGTTGTAAATAAATAACCTGTGGCAAAGGAGATGTTGCTTAATACGGGGTACCTATTTGAATGAGTGCGTGTCAGAAGGATAGTAACATTCAAATATATGCTTGTATAAAATGCTCAATAAAATACCAGGAGACAATGTTTCTTTTTGGTTAACAAACCTGAGAATTTATTCTGGTGCAATCAAGATGTTACCGGAGCTCTTCAGGTAAGCCTTCCCGATAATCGGAATGGAACCAAGTGTTTATTCATTAGTAATTGTTCAATATGTGTATCGTAGATATCAGTCTTCCCGTCCATCGGAAACAGTAAATAAATGTTCACTCCTTAGAATATCACCATGAGTTGGAAACAAATTCATTGAATTAAGGTAGAAGCCCTTCCCTCGATAAGTGTTAATTTCTGATCAAAGTCTTGCCAGGCCCAAGCTCATCTAACCTGCTTACCATCCAGTCTACTCGACAACTGCCCGTTCGTTTTAAAACTCGCGCTTCACTGCAGGGGCCGCGTGTATCTTTCCGCGGCCAGCATTAATTGGTTATTTTAAGCAAAACCACCTCATTAAGCTACCATCGCAAAGTAGTGCTAATATGACTTGCTACAAACCCTGCGACGGACTTGCGTTGATTTTATGCGCGTTGTTGCTATCTCGGTCTCTTATACCTCGACGGAATACGGGTATAAATCCTAGTATTTGAGATAGCAATGCCCATGATTTGCTGCTTTTGAATATTGTAGTGTTAAAGTCGATGATGAATCATTTCTGTGATTTCAAGATATTATAACTGTAATATCCTATCTCTAATTTCAATGTGTGTATAGAGACCACTTCTCTAGCTAAATGTTTTATTAATCTATAATAAACAAACGAAATTCACCATAATGTTCTTAGCCATTTTTACATCCTGACCTGTGCGGTACTCGGCCTTACTGACCTCTGTCTTTGTGAAGTAATTCTCCCAGCATATATATATATATATATATATATA
>NC_068985.1:116385222-116386279 GCF_001194135.2 Octopus bimaculoides
ATATATATATATATGTATGCTCACGCACACGCACACACACACACACACACACACACACACACACACACACACACACACTCATTTGTAACTATTTGGAAAGGCTTTAGCAATTAGAATAGTACTCGATTAGCTAAGACTGTAAAGATAATGTTATAATAAACCACAAGTCTTGTTAAATACAGCTACCCAAATTTTCCAAGTCGGTACATTAATTTATTTCGCCATTTTGCAAACTGAATATAATACTCTTTGTCAGTTGTTGTTTTTTTAAGTAGATGCCGTTTAAACAAGGGACGCTGATAAGGAAGAAGACAAAAGCAAAATCACAAGTGAGATAACCAACATTACAATAAACAAATATCAAAAATGGTAAACAAGTTATTAATATTTGACAACGTGTTTGGTGATGAATTTTTAAATTTCGCCAAGACGATTTTTTTTTCTTTTCTTTTTCAAATGTGGACAAAAAAAAAAAAATTCGTTCCTAGAACTTACGTAGTCGTTGGGGGCGTTTTAAGTTCTTGCAGAAATATCATTTTTCAAGAGACCATGTCTTTTTAAACTTGTTTATTGCAACGTAGGTTATCTGGCTGGTGTTTTACTTTTTGCTTTCTTCCTTATCAGCATTCCTTGTTTAAACGGCATCTGCTTGCTTAAGAAGTAAGTGACAATCGGTCTTCGCAGCTTGAAAAATGGCAAAAGAAACTAATATTTCGACGAGGAAACTCTGGGTTGCTTTATTTTAAAAAGACGTGTGGTTCTTATTAACATTATGAATGAATGTATGTATGTATGTATGTATGTATGTATGTATGTATGTATGTGTGTATGTACGATGTATGTGTGCATGCATGCATGCATGCATGTATAAACATATATACATATATACATACATACATACATATATATATATATATATATATATATATTGAATAAATAGAGACAACAGGAAGGGGTACGTTTAGACAACTGTGTAATAAACACTACACATGCATCGATACAAAATAGATCCACATATACATAGGATTTAAATTTATATGTGTGTATGTATGTGTAT
>NC_068985.1:116386849-116393630 GCF_001194135.2 Octopus bimaculoides
AACATATATACATATATACATACATACATACATATATATATATATATATATATATAAACATATGTACGACAGGCCTCTTTCAGTTTCCGTCTATCAAATTCACTCACAAGGCTTTGGTCGGCTCGAGGCTATAGTAGAAGACACTTGCCCAAGTTGCCACGCAGTTGGACTGAAACTGGAACCATGTAGTTGGAACGCAAGCTATTTACCACATAGCCACACCTGCGCCTATATAGGGACAATATAGAAATGATTATTGAACTTCAAAAATGACAATTTCTGTTGAAAACTTCTTGGTCGCTACGTTATCCTGAAGCAAATTTTATGTAACTTCAAAGTATTTAATCAGTTGATTTCGTAGCATATATTTACTTCTTTACAAATTAAGGGGTTGTGAACTAAAAATACGAAAGTTAACAGCACACATATACACGATAAAACTACGAGCAGATATGAGAACGCCGCACACTTTTATGTGGACGGAGCGATTCTGTCTTTAAGCAAATTAATTCATATCAAGTTGTTACTGTCTAAATCAGTACGACCATCTAAATTAGTACAACTGGAATTAATTAATCTATTAGGTAATTGTATTTGTCTCTTGCGAACAGCTGTTTTATGTAATTAAAGTAGATTTTATACCTACGTAACTATAAAATTTTAAATATCTTTCCTAAGAACATAGCACCTACTTTATCATTATTAGTTTTGCGCTACTGTCGAAAGAGTGATACAGGGAGAATAGTAGCATATGTTCTAGTACACACATACAGGGTGGACCTAAAGTAGGTTTACAGTTATCACATAAGCACTTCAAATATCTTTTGAAACATTTTATTACATGTAAATTTCTATCTTACAAACTGAAAAGAGAGCTTGACAATATTAACTAAATTAGCATAGAATAATGTGGTTTCGTACTTTTCTATGATCAATATCTAAACTGTTAATATACGAATGCGAAAGAGATAGTTGAGTAACTGTAAACATACTTGTGGGCCACTCTGTAAATTATACAGGATACCACAGAAATAAAAAAAAAATCGTATATTTTACATTGGCCATCGTCGCGGTGCTAGTAACCCCAATGCTCATTGGTGTGGTGAGTCGCTGGCGTGGCTATGTGATAAGAAGTTTGTCTCTCATCGTCAGGGCTTCAGGTTCAGTTCCACCACGTGTCACACTGAGCATGTGTCGTCTACTAAAGGCCCGAGCGGACCATATCTTTCTGAGTTGATTTGGTACACGATAAGTGAAAGCGATCTACCGTGTATAGAAGACTCCACAGGTGGGATAATAAGTTTTTAAGCTGGGAGATTTACATTTGACTTTCGCTGTATTGAGAGATTCTAATAGATAGACGCACAGATAAACAGACGCACACATTCATACGTTTAAATCAATGCAAAGACGAATAGACGAACGGATTAATAATTATACCCATGGGAACATGCCAGCGCATACCACCACATGTATGTATGTCAGTCAATCACACACGCACAGAGCTATACATACTTACAGACATACATCTACACACATGAATTCATCCCTCGGGACACAAAGATTCACCCACCCACACACATACAGCGATTACATCAATATTGCCTCTGTAGTGCAGACGGACGCACTCACAGAGATACAACCATAAACACACTCACATCCTGATATATTGTTCGCACATCTCCCACACTGACACCCACCCACATGCATCATCGTATCCACACCACAAAACATACAAATCCAAATATACATTAACACCCATAGTTTCACATGTCTACAGACAAATACACTTAAACATTCACATAATTATACACACACACACGTTCGTATACAGATATGCTCAGGTACACATCAGTACACACCATAGACTTTCACTCAGCACTTATATACACATATAGGCACATAGAAACACGTCAACACTGCACTGACATGCACAGACATTCACAAGAGTAAGCAGACACACATGCAGGCACAGAATAATAAACAGCACTAAGGCAAACACCCACACACTTGTTCATGGGTACATAGAAATGTATGGAATGATAGTATGATGTTCACTGTTCAATGTGGATTATGGCAGTTCGGTGCTGTGTTTATGGGGTGGTAATATTTGAAGTTGGCTTTTATGGCATGTTAACAATGTGTAATCTGTAATAAGCAACATTGGCAGGGATTCTTGAGAGCACAATCCACAGGTCCTACAATGTGTGTTGTAGGGTTTTGTATCATTTAAAATTGACCATGAAACCTTATATATAATCCAGGCATACTCGTGTGCCTAGAGTAGAAAATAATATTCTATCATCTTTTTTTTTTTTTTTTTTTTTCAGCTGCGTCACATTTTGGCCTGTGTATATCATGCATATCTCGGAAAGTTTGACGGTTTGTAAAATGTGTGATGGGGATTTTTCTCTCACCCTGTATTCGATTTGATCTGCATTATGTAGATACGTTATCATTTTAAAGGCATTTGTTATTGTTTTAAAGGTATCTGTATCACAGAAACAGGCGGTTTTAGATTAAAGATGAAATGCATGAGGTTCTATATCTTTTGATTGAACTACGTACAGAGATCAAACATCCCCCTACAATCATAGATCAAACAGCGTGGTTAAATATATATATATATATATATATATATATATATATATGTATTAAATATACTGTTATATCGCTGATTACTAATTTACTCTGAAACACGTCGTGTTGATGCTAGAATTAATTAATGTATGCTACTGATTGGGCATAGCTATGTAAATATAATCAGATTTAGCATGATTGTGTTTATAATTTTCATAATTAGTACCAACACAACTTTCTCTTGCAGTAAGTGATTTATTGTGAAGCTTTAACGAAAGCTGAAAATGTTGACTTAATACTTCCTTTTTATAGACTCATTAAAATGCATCTTTCATGTTATTGAAACAATTCAAACGAATACATTATTATAAATCAATGGCTTATTTGGCAGAATGCAGGCAAAAATTATGTACTGTATTGCTTGCGTAATCTCTTTTGTTACTCTTTCACTATTTTACTAGATTTAGTGTTTATACTAGCTTCAGTCAGAGAAGACGCGTGGCCTTGTGGTTGGGGTATTCCACTCTCGATTGCAAGATGGTGGTTTCGATTCCCCAACCGAGCAGTTCATTGTGATTTTGTGCAAAGCGTTTCATTTGAAGCTGCTACAGTACACTCTGGTATAAATGAATAATTCTACGACGGAGGGGCTTTCCGTTTAGCGGGATGTGTTCTCATCTCGGTCGCTTATACGCCACATAAATAGAACACGACAGCATAATGTCCTGTGGTTAATGATGAGGATGTTTCATTATGTATCAACATTTTAAGACATTTCACTAAAGTATCGGGCAACCATATACAATGTTAGCAATCATGCATGAATCCCAGCCCCACCCTGGTAGTATGCAGAGGTGTCAAACAACAAACCAGTTGATTTAAAAAGTGAAATCCAGGCCGTTTTTAATTTAGGTTCTTCGCTTTTCGACTTTTGTCTCATCACATAGGGACAAAACAATTTCAGTCATAAGCTTCCTCCAATTCATTCTTCTTCTTCTTCTTCTTCTTCTTCTTCTTCTTCTTCTTATTATTATTATTATTATTATTATTATTATTATTATTATTTAAATAAAATTTCATCTATCATTTTAAATAAGACTTCATCTATTGTTTTAAGTACGACTCCATTTATTTAATTCCAAACGGGCTTCATCTCTCATTGTATCGATCTAAGAATTTATACTTATTCAGGATTTTGGTGCCCACTTCATTCTCGGTTATGTCAGATCAGCTTCTACCCAGCAGACCCTTTTATGAAATCTATTGAAGACCAGAACCCTCATGTCTTTTATTCTGGCATTGAAAATCTAGGAACACATTATCCAGTGCATCATTCATATTTTCAACATGTTTGCTTGTGGTTTGCTGAATATTTAGCTATTATTACTAGTAGATCATAATAGCTAAATATTCACAAAACAGCAAACATATATATTCTTTTTAAAAAGGCGGCAAGATGGCAGAATTATTAGCACATTGAGTAAAATTCTCAGTGGCATTACGTCCGTTTTTATGTTGTGAATTCAAATTTCGCCGAGATCGACTTTGCCTTACATTCTTTGGGAGACAATAAAATAAGTACCAGTTGAGTACTGGGGTCTATGAAAGCGATTTACCCTCTCTCCAGACCTTGCTGGCCTTGTGCCAATATTTGAAACTATTATTACTCACAGACCAAATAAGTACGTGGTATCTCATTACATGTTACCACAAGCATCCAAGATTAGGAGGATCACGTATTTTATTCCGACAACGTATCAGGATTGCGTTATCCAATGCATAGTTCCTTTTAGTTTATAAAAGTCTGTTTATGGTTTCATTATAATTTAGCTATTATTACTAACAGATCAAATAAATAAATGCATCTTTGCTATAGTCATTGTCGTCCAACATAATGATGATGCTTGTTTTTTTCTTTTATCTCTCTCTTTTCCCCATTTTTGTTACTGCACCAATAAACAGCAAATCTGTGATCGAAAACATTCTCTTCAATACTGTTTTCCATGAGGAAGTGACGTAAATGAGAACACTTTGTTTGTCTTCGAGCAAAACGGATTCGCTTATCCGCTGAGTGGCAGTTTTCGTTCAACATTAGCAGCTGTGAAGAGAAGATGCATTATTTCTATATATTTTTTATATTCTTACTGTCTCACTATTTCAAGTCTATTTCGTCTGTTAACGACTCAAGAAGACGAAAATAAAGAGAGAAAATATCAAATAAATATCCGATAGCAATAGATATTTATATTATTAATATGTGTATGCGCCACTTTGTTTCTGTATCTGTGCAAATGCGTAGGTGGATACAGAGTATGTGTAAGTTATGAGCGTTTGAGTTTACAGCAGTATCTCCAAAAAGTAATAACAACAAACAAATAGCCCTGCAATGAATGACACTTAAATGAGAGACAGATGCTGCAACAAAAACTGCAGCGACTGCAATATGTACAACAGAAACTTGAAGATTAACAACAATAACTAACAGACAATAGTTGCTCGTACAGTACGGTGTTATTAACTACCCGAATGAGAAGCAGTTATCGCGTTAATACAAACAACATCAACAATAGTATGAAAGGGAAGCAAAAAAGCAGTAAGACAACTTTCGAAAACTTTCGTTGGCTTCGATGGAGCACTAAAAACAAGGAACTTACGTGTCTTGGACTACAAGGAATATAAGAAAATAGAGAAATTTGCTCGGTTTGTTTTACTAAGAATCAAAAGTATAAATTAGGGGGAAGATAAATTATTGTACAAGGGGCATTCCAGAAGTTAACATAGGCATTTATCAATTCCCCCAAAATCCCAAAATCTAATTTCCTTCAAAATAGGAGTATCAGTCTTCAATGCACTTTTTCCCGAGTTCCAACAACTTCGTGAAGGCCTCCATTGGTGTAATCCAAAGTGAAGTTGTTCAGAACACTTGTCACTGCCTCATTCATTTTCAAAACAACTGCGCTTAAGGTTCTCCTTCAGCCTGAAGAACAGCCAAATGTCACAGGGTGCAAGCTCTAGACCGTCAGAGATAGTTTTAATGACCACCTCTATCAAGTTGTTGGTTATTACCAGGATGTTTGTCCTGAGAAAAAGCTTAGCACAAATTGTGTACATGTTCAGCTTTTAATGAATAATTCTGTGAAAAGTTGCCACAGCAACTCCAACCTATTTGCTTTTTTGCTTTTTATAGACACGCGACGGTCTTCAGCCAGAAAATTGCGTACTTTCTTAACTAGCTCCGATGTTCTGATGTCATTCTACCACCCCCAGACCTCTCATCGTATCTGACCTCTTCTCTACCTTCTTTGTGCGAGCGGAAAAATGAACCCATAAGCAGTCTGGAGCATCTTATAATCTAAGTACTATTTCAAAAAGCTTTATTACATAGCGAGCTTCCAAATGTTCCAACTGCATTCTGCAAACTAGTCAGTTGTGACAAGTAGTATTTAGCAGAGTTTATATTCAAGTGCTGTCTGGAGCTGCTGGACTCATAAATCCCTACCTTAACTCGCGTTCTTCGTCATATAAGTGACTGAGATTACAACATACATTCCTAAACGGGATGCCGGTTCCGGCCATTGCTGGAACTCGTGTACAACTGAGAGGACTGAAATACCATGAAATTAAATGTATTGCTCACGAACATAACGCACCGCACGTTCCGAGGGATCAGATCTACGATCTTACGATCGTGAGAACAACACCTTAACACTTGCTTCACACGTCGTCACTCAGAAAGAATATACTTACAATAAATCTTTGATAATTAACAAAAAAATAAGAAGACATTGTTTTGCCGAAGAATATAAGATAGATCAATAGGTAGGAAGACTATAATATCCTTTGAATCACTAGATTTAGAGTTTTGTTTATTTGAGATTACAAGACAGATAACTAAGCATGGCATTTTCACGTTATCTCCGATCATTATTTACCTCGGTGAAGTAAACGAATTTATATTTTCGTAAACAATTTATCATATATCTAAACAAGATGCATCTATGTTTTCAATGCTTTAGAAAAAATATCAAACTTTCTCATTGAAAATTATGGAAATCCCGTTTAAGAATTACAATCTGGTAGATGAATGGATACAGCATGCATTTTTCCTCTTGGCTAAGTGAGATGGACTTTCAATATTTTCCTTTCCTGACTTTGAGAGGGACGGTTGAAAAATGTGCCGATGAGACAAAGCTATTATATA
>NC_068985.1:116393657-116396333 GCF_001194135.2 Octopus bimaculoides
TATATATATATGCATATATTTATATATATCACCATGACCGATATCCAAAGTACAGTTGAAATAGCTAGCCACTGGATTTGGTTAAAAAGTGATGATGAGCGATGGCTTGAAGAATACTGAGTTTCATTTGATAACCAGTTGATCTAGCAAGCGGGACCTTGCTAGATCAACTGTGTCTGGTTCAGCTTTACTCATCCAATATAGTTTCATCATTACAGTATTAAATCCAAGGAAACAAAATCTGTCGTTAAGGGAGAAAATAGATCATGTGACAATACGCTTGTGAAACAAAGATAGAATGGCTGTCAAGCGGACCTATAATCTATGATCATAGTTCTGCTTTATCTTTGCAGTACAACACACTTATTATTAACATAAAAAAATTCCTTATGACTATAAGGACTATAATTGCCGTTACTGGAAAAGCAAATTGATAAGTTTGTGTAAACATCGAATAGGATAACTTGCCGCTAAATTCCAAACAACACCTCATTTACTTGATTCAGGGTCGATAAATAAACTTTTATCGACACATTTGAAGGATTAAAAGGAAAACACATTTTGATCTTAGTACGCAAAACTGAGTTTTAAAAATACCGGCATCTAGCATTCTTTATTAATAACGATTTCAGAAATGAATCTAAACAAAATAGCTGTCGATTAAAACGACAGCATCAGTGGAGCTATATTTTATTTATCCAAGTTCGATAAAATGCAAAGATAACATCAGCAAAATATTATATACGAAAGCAAACAGCCAGTGAAATATGTAAAATATGTTTTGTTCCCCAATCTTGGGAATAGATTGCTTGAAAATATCTTGAATTGCATACATTATTCTGAATCTATTGGGCCGAAACGACCTGGAACCTGAAAAACTGATCTTGATATGTTCAGCACAGGAACAAGCGTTGAGAACAAACTACATTATGCGCATAATTGACCATTCGGCAGAATCTTATAAATGCGGAATATATGGTGAGTTTGGAAACACAATGTACTAAATTTTAAGTGAATGCGGCAAAAATAGGATACAACATAAACTTCTCCAAAATAGTTCACTGGGAACTATATAACAAATTAGTACTGGAAAAGGTAAGAAAAAGTTGAACTGAAGATTGTGATAGAAATTGATAGAGCAAATATATTTTAGGACTTGAGGATCCAGTGTGTTCATAGAATCGAACGTCAGAAACCCGCTATTCAACAGCTAGGAGGGGGAGAAAATTGTGCCTCATGGAAGATATCACTTGCCCTAAAGACAGCAGAATAGTCGGGAAACAATGAGATAATATGACTCGTTACAAATCTTTGAAGGAAGAAATGAAAAAAAAACTGCGGTCAGTGGTGAAAAGATATATTGTGCCAATAATTGTTGGTGCCCTAGGTACAGAGAGAAAATTAATTAGAACTAAGTCGGAATAGAAAGAAATAAAAATGAAAATGACACATCCAGAACATAGCATTACATGGTAGCGCAAGTAGTCTTCGAAAGATTCGAAGGAAAGTGCCATCTTTGACCACTGGAAATAAACAGCTGGTACCTGCAGTAACGAGTTATATAAGATGTAATACTCGTTCCTACTATAGGCCTTATGCGTATAGTAGACGGAGGGGAAATAGTTGATTACATCGATTTCAGTGCGTAACTAGTACTTAATTCATCGACCCCGAAAGGATGAAAGGCTAAGTCGACCTCGACGAAATTTGAACTCAGAACGTAAAGACGGACGAAATGCCTCTAAGCATTTTTCCCCGCATGCAAACGATTCTGTCAGCTCTAATAATAATAATAATAATAATAATAATAATAATAATAATAATAATAATAATAATAATTCTCTCTAATTCAGGCACAAAAGCAGGACACTTGCGGAAAATGGGAATGTCGAATACGTCAACTTCAGTACTAGACTGGCATTTTTATTTCATCGATGTTAAAATGCTGAAAGTCAATTTGATCTCAACGGCATTTGAATTGAGAACTAAAGAACAGGAACAAATACTGCTAGACATTTCTTTCGACGCGCTAACTATTCTGCCAAATTCAACACATTAATAATAATAATAATAATAGTAGTAGTAGTAGTAGTAGTAGTAGTAGTAGTAGTAGTAGTGAAAATTGACGTAACTGTTCGCGAAGGTATAGTAGAAGAAGAAGAAGAAGAAGAAGAAGAAGAAGAAGAAGAAGAAGAAGAAGAAGAAGAAGAAGCAGAAGAAGAAGAAGAAGAAGAAGAAGAAGAAGAAGAAGAAGAAGAAGAAGAAGAAGAAGAAAGTAACGTTCGTGATGATAGCGACGATCATCATGGTAATTATGATGATTCATTAGATAGGCACACCGTCGCATATTTTAAGAGAGCCGTGTGGACGATTGAATACACCTAAGTAAATCCATTCAAAATTGACACAATATAATTCACCCAGTGCGCTATAGAGTCCACCACCACCACCACCACCACCAATAACAACAGCAACATTAACAATAATAATAATAATAATAATAATAATAATAATAATAATAATAATAATAATAATAATAATAATAACTATAATAATAATAATAACTATAATAATAATAATAATTATAATAATAATAATAATGATGATGATAATAATAATAATAATAATAATAATAATAATAATAAAAATAATAATAATAAAAATAGTAATAATAAT
>NC_068985.1:116396343-116400821 GCF_001194135.2 Octopus bimaculoides
TAGTAATAATAATAATAATAATAATAATAATAATAATAATAATAATAATAATAATGATAATAAAATAATAATAATGATAATAAAATAATAATAATAATAATAATAATGATAATAATGATAATAATAATAATAATAATAATAATAATAATAATAATAATAATAATAATGATAATAATAATAATAATAATAATGATAATAATAGTAATTTACTATAATAACGATAATCATAATAATCGAGTTATCAATTCCTAGGAAGGAACTATTTCAATATAAAGATCGGGAAATGCAGATAATCAGAATGCATGGATTGACAGCAGGAACAAAAGCGTTCATAATGGGTATCTTGGGAATGATAAAAAGAGATGGAGATAAATACATGATTAAAATTCCAGGATTTATACATATGCAGTAAATAAATACATACTCTATTTCGAAAAGCATTTATAATTCCTCAGGAAAAACAACAAATCTCTGCTGCACATACCCATGGTACATAGAAATATGTCCGGCTGTGTAGTGAAAGCATGCAATAAAAATAAGAGTGCAGAAATAATAATCGTAAATTCGATGATAGGGCGATAAACTTCTTTAAATGAACAATGAAAATCTAGCAAAAAGTTCGTACAATCTCCAACAACTCAAGTCTCTCTAGATTTATTTACAGTGATATTCCAAAGTTATAGCGCATCTGGTATTTCCTATATTCTCTGTTTACGTCTCTAGATTTGGCTAATAAAAAAGAATGTCATTCTTAGCATTTGTAATAATTCCATCAAATTTCTAAGCATTTTTGCCTGTGTCACACCGTCTATCCACTTATACCTGTTTTGTTTCGTTTTCCTTTTACTTTTTTTTCTATAAACCTGCTGATAATCGCTTTTCACTCGAATTATCATCCTTATAACCGATATATTCCGCATGGAGACAATCCTATAGCAGTAAACACTAAACTGAATAAATAACAAATAAAAATGTAGCAGGCTACACATCTATTTTCCCTTACACAAAAATCTATTGGAGACGCCACCTCTGTAGCAAATATACCGACATCAAGTCAAGGCAAGCGAGTACTTTATATCTATTGACGGTAAAACCCCTAACACCTTGTAAACACTAGAACCCACTCAGCCCATGACATCGCCCATGGGCCAGAGTGCAACACTACTACTTGAAACACCACATTCGCTGTCGGGATTTCCCTCATCTCATTTTGAAACCCTTAGCAGACCAAAATGTGGAACATTCTCTTTCGACAATCTGATAACGTTACCGAATTTATACTACGTTAACTGCTACTCCTCTCCTTCAACAGAGAGAAAAGCATGTCGAAGGCCTTCTGGTAAGACCTTTCTAGTCCCTACACACGGACAACTTGGAATCTCCACTCCATGACATACTTATCAACTAATCTTCAAAGCCATAATTCTCCTAGTCTTCTACTTTGCAGTCATGGGATAGACAACTTCTACTATTTCCTCCAACTTAACATACAATATAGCATGCCAATTCTGGAACGCATTGTATATAAGTGACACAGGGTGGTGTTTATATGATTGTTTCCGTGATCACAACCTTGATATATCTCTATTATGTCTTGAACATATGTTCAACAAGGCCTAAGTATTACTCTGATCAATAATTAAGTAGCTTAATTCATTCGTCCAGACATCTGAGCCATTCTCGAACTGTGGAGTTTTCCAAACTTATAGCTCAAAGGACATCGCGAGTCAAAATTGTTATAATCTTTCACACGAAAAGCTTTATTTCGCAAATCATCAATATAAACCCCAGTCGGTCTTGATTATGCATTTCACCCTATCCCTCCACTCGATGTCCTCCGCGTTTTGGTTATTAAAAAATTATTCTATTTTCTGTACTTGTGTAGACGTATTGACATTATTTGTGTGACTGTATAAACCAATGAACGTTATTTTTGTATTTGTTCCTGTGCTACTGCATATATATATATATATATATATAAGTTTTTCTCGAAACCCCTAACAGTACTGATATGTGTGTTTGTGTGTGAGTGTGAGTGTATGCGTGCGTGCGTGTGTGTGTGCGTGTGTGTGTGTGCGTGTGTGTGTGTGCTTTCAAAAAGATTCTGTACAAATGTGGTCTAAACTGCCAAATTTATTCTCCTGCCAATTTTACTGTAAAATTGACTTTGACCGTTCTAACTTCTTGGGGCACATTGGCTCCATGCTGAATTCTCTCACGCCAATTCTTGTCGCTTTATTCATCGCATAACCTCTTACCTTGGCCTTACTTAAAGATCATGCTCCTTTTCCCTTTTATATTTTAATCTGTGCTTTCGTCTCCTTCCTTAGTGATGCATAATGTTACTCCCACTATTACTCATTATCGATCCCCTTTACATCGTAGGCCAATGCATGACGACATTATTTTTCATTTCTTATTTTTTTTGAAAGATTGCAATCAAAGTTTCATCACAATCTCATTCTTCCTCATGGTTATACGACGGGTAAGGCATACAACCGCTAGATGTTTTATTCTTAATAGTGACTGATTTCTTCTAAGAAATAATTACTGCCGAAGTAAACCATCGACGGAACTCTCACTTAAGAATAGAAGCAACGATCTACAAACTGCACAACGGTATTTATATTAATGATGAAAATAATAGTCGTAGACGGTTTATAAGCTGTAGCAGAAACAATAGGATTTTACAGTCGTAAAAACCTACTGTATATGATGCTGCAAGATATAACAAATGCTATTGTTCGGATGGCCCAGCCAAGAGAGATTTCAATACAGAAGAGTACGTCTGAACATGCGGTAGATTGTTGGAGCTAAGACTGGAAATGAGAATTGGTGATAGCTGTAGACATTCAGTAGATTGGAACAAATGCAGATCAAGTAATACTCTTGAGCGTAACAAAGGCAGATGTGATGATGCAATTGCAAAAATTATTCATATCGAAAGTGAGACTAGGATATGAGGAACCGAATGTGGATAGGTGGTATGGAAGATAGCAGGATACGAACGCATGCTTTAGAAGTAATGCTAACCATGCTGAAATTTCTCATTAAAGTGGATTGCGATGGGTAAACATCCTCGGCCGATATCACACAGTAGAGTTATATTGACACTTCTGATTGTCATCTACGTTTAGTTTATGCAGCATTGGTGTATGTTCTAGTAGTTTCCGAGTCATACCTTGTACAGCATATCATCGAGTGGCTTCACCAAGTATTGCTGATGTACTGAAACAAAAGACCAGCCGTTTCATTGAACGAGAAACTACACAAATTTTCAGCCTACAGTTTTACATGTAGAAGATGGGGAAGATCAACTCAGTTGTGTAAACAAGAGAAATCCAAGACTTTCACAGCTGCATCGTATTTTGATAAGAAAATACAAGAGAACTGGAAGTAAATGCTAAAATTCTCGGCCATGTTGTATGTACAATAAAAGGACCAAGATTCATAGCTTAGTCTTATGTATCAAAACCTGCCAATTTATAGAATACGCTGGGCCCTGTGAAGACGATATCGAAGAGAGTCAAATAAATAAGTAAACAAGTAGGTATAGATAAATAGATGGATGGATAGACAGACATACAGACAGACAGACAGACAAATAGATAGATAGATAAATAGATAGATAGATAGATAGATAGATAGATAGATAGATAGATAGATAGATAGATAGATAGATAGACAGGTAGATAGATAGATAGATGGATAGATAGATAGATAGATAGATAGATAGATTTCACAACCAAATGTAGTTAATCATTCATTGTTCTTGAAGTAGAAACACGAGTGATGCTCGTTTCATATGAAACTGCTTAGTTTTTATATAATAACATCATGATTTTGTACAGAGGATGTTAAAGAACCACATATATAAATACACGCACATACACAGACATATACATGGAGGCGTACCTCTCATTGTGCATGTATGTATGACGTTATATAACATTACACACACACACACATTCACATATCTGTGTGCGTGCCTGTGTGTAATTGTGTGTTTGAAATAAAGAATATTTATAGGGATAGATAAACAGACAGACAGACAGACAGACAGATAGATAGATAGATAGATAGATATATAGATAGATAGATAGATAGATAGATAGATAGATAGATAGATGCATGGGTGTAGTGTGTAGATATAATATATAGGCGTACATACAAACACATTAATTATGCGTGTGCATGTATACAAGTGCTTCTGTATGTGATATAGTATGTTTATATACGAGACATATATACCCATATATAAAATGTACAAAGTGAAGCATCTCCATATTCCTTATATTCATATATTATTATGTTGTATAAATAATTTCATAATGTAATTAATTTTATATTGTAGTTTCTTTTCTAAGGAGCACTGTTTTGCACGTATCAAACATATATAAACTGCGTGTATGTATATATATATATATATATATATATATATACACGCATATATATATATATATATATATATATATATA
>NC_068985.1:116401451-116405171 GCF_001194135.2 Octopus bimaculoides
ATATATATATATATATATATATTCTTTTCTGTTATCATACGCACATATATTCTCTCATCTTAATTCTCTAATTAACTTATCGTGTTGGAAACTAATTTATCATCTAACATGCTTATTTAAGGAAATTGCAAATTTTTCAATTATTTGCCATATATAAATTGGCCATTTACTGTCATTGTTTATTTTCAAGGTAAAGAATTATTATTTCATAAAATATATAAGCGTCTTAGAATATAAGGAATTGCGTTTCTATACATAATTTTATGTGTCCTTATCAATAATTCCTCCAGTAATTTTCATGTCAGCTTTTTTATTATTTTTCTTACATTTATGCACGTCCCGTGTGTTCGGTATTAAATCTATTTATCCTAATGTAAGACGTGCAAGTATTTAAGCAATAATTCTATGTTATATATGCTGTTGTATTTAACGAAAACCCTCTAATTTTAAGCTGACGTTAATATTATTAGTTTTATTGATTGAGAGACCAATGCATGCCATCAAAGTGACACAGGGAAACAAATATATGAAGCCCAATATCCCCATCATGACTACCCGTATGGTAAGGGTACATCAGGTACATAGTGATCTCATATCAAGATAAATAAAGCATGACCTTTCAGGTGGGGCTCAGAATTTTCTTCAGGTCGAGTAGCCCATTCCACTCAAAAGGTCCCTGAATGAGTATTGCTTATGGATGATGAGCGAAATACCCAAGTTTCCAGAGGTGAATTATTCAAACACCAAAGAATTCCTCTCAACACATGGCTATGATGCCCTCCACTACTTCTGTTCATGATCAGGGGTGCACATTGTGTCATCACTAACAGACATGCGCAACCGAGTAAAATCAAACAACTGACAAGCAAATCTGTGGTATTGAGCAGAATATTTGCTGTTGCCTGTCTTTTATACCAAGACAAAACAATGTACATGATAACACTTCCAATCAATTAAGATCAGAAGCCATGAGAGACACTGCCTTGTACTGCATCAGGGCATAGTTATTATCCTTATTATTATTGAGTGGGAGAGCAGTGCATGCCATCAAAGTGTCACTGGGGTAAAATATACGAAACCCCGTATAACCATCATGACTACACGTCTGACAAGAGTACACCAGGCACATACATCACAACTATATGTGCACGACACGGTGATCTCATATCAAGATAAGCAGCGCATGACCTATCGGGTAGGGCCCAGTTAGAATTTTCTTCAGGTCAAGTAGCCCTTCCCGCTCAAAAGGTCTCTGAATACGGGTTTTTTTAAAGATGTTGGACAAAATACCCATGTTTCCAGAGGGAATTATCCAAACTCCAAAGAATTCCTATGAAAACATGGCTACGATGCTCCCCCACCACTACTTCTGCTCGTGATTTGAGATGCGCATATTGCCAGCCACTCAGAGACATGTTCAACTGGTTAAGATCAAGAATCTTGCAAGCAAATATGTGGTATTAAGCAGAATATTTGCTGTAGCCCGTGTTTTATACAAAGACAAATCAATGTACATGATAACACTTCCAATCAGTTAAGATGAGAAGCTATAAGAGCCACTGTCTGGTACCGCATCAGGGCATAACGATGAAAGCCACTGTCTGATATTATTATTATTATTGTTGTTGTTGTTGTTGTTGTTGTTGTTACTAATATGTGATGCTAATATACTAAGAAAATTTATCACGTAACAAACCAACTTCAATATATTAACAAAAATCGTTCTTGAGAACTTCAACGTCAATATTAGATAATCTTTATTTCAGCTTGGCCTCTCTCTTTACTCACCTTTTGCCATTATGCTAAAGTGTTGCATAGATAGAGTTTTGTCTTATTAGTTGTTTGATCCCCGCGCGTTTTAATTCCATAACAAGCATCAGCAATGCGTATGGTATGCTTCAATATGCTTTGGATGTTGTTAGAAGAGCTTAACCAAGACTTTAAGAGAATTTTGTGACAAGCCTTCTTTCCAAAATGACGGTAATATCACTCATTTAAGGATGCATGCTAATCTATTCGATGTACTTTTCCTTACAGCTCTTTTGTTTGAAAGTTAGAGACATAGTGTACATGTTTTTTGTATGAATTGAAGGACTTGTGAGTCTAATGCAGAAAGTATACTACTATCACTCGTCTTGTTCAGCCCAATTAATTATATTTGACTTTCGCTTGCTGAAGTATCTAATCTCTGTATTCCACGAGCACAGATGATTGCAGGGGTTCACTAACTAAACTGGTTGATCCTGGCCGTTGAGAGTTTCTTGTCATTTCATCCGCTCAGCATCTAGAGATATTCACTGCTGACTCAAGAAGTTCATCTGTCGAAAACGTTCACACCCATCATGAAAAATACTATGATTCCAATGTAATCTGGCTCAGGTGGTTACATGCTAATTAACCCATGCCTGCAAACTTGGACTGTTGCATCGGCTCCAATGCATAGGAGGTTGTTCTATGTTCTTCAAAACCTAGAACTCCCGATTCGGGGCCCCACGACAGGAAGCAGTCTTAAGATCGTACCTAGAGATTAAACATCTGCATTTTATTGTCCATAGAAAAAAATGTTAGGCGCGTAACTGGAAATCTTATTTGACCCTTTAAAACAGAGTTAACTCTCCTACTATTACACAAGGTGGTTCTTTTCGGGTGAATAGTGTTTTCATATGCATTTTTAGACCGTCATATGTTTCCTTAATATCCTATTCCGACATTTACAGTACTGTGATAATGAAAGAAATGTCATTCAAAAGAATGCAAAATCTATTATGTCACCACCGATTTGTCATTATAAGTTCTGTTAAGCGGCATTGCATTCATTACAATTTGTCTATCTGAGCAAATTCTTCGACGGAAATATGGTTTGAGACAAGTTAAAGGGAATTGTTAGCTGTAGGCAAACTACATATTTCTTCAGATTTAGCATTTGCGAAATACGTCCTCAGCCTGCTGAAAGAATGTTTGTCATGATAATTGCAATGTTTCCTAGTTATTTGGGAACAAAAATTACAGACATGTATTCACCTATTTGTTTGGTATTCTCTATATTTATATTTATTTATATATATATTTCTCTCTCTCTCTCTCTCTCTCTCTCTCTCTCTCTCTCTCTCTCTCTCTCTCTCTCTCTCTCTCTCTCTATCTATCTATCTATCTCTCTATCTATCTCTCTCCCTCTCTCTGTCTGTCTTCATAAAAATTCAGTATTGCGAATGGTTTATTTTCAGATTATCAGTGACATGTGCATGCGTGTATCTCTGCGTGCGCCTATATGTGTGTGTGTGTGCGTGAGCGTGTGCGTGAGCGTGTGCGTGAGCGTGTGCGTACGTGTTTCTATACAGTTGCTACAACTAGGAATGCATTTCATTATTATTTGAAATAATGCAGGATTCTAACTTTTCTAATGGCTTAGTGGGAACCCTACCGGATATGAATGTTCAAATATTCATAATACATCCCGAAAACAAAAGTGACACCCTAACTCATGCATACACAGAAACACTCACACACGCTCACACACTCACACACACACACACATACACATATACATATACATACATATATACATATGCTAACATATATATACATATATATACATATACATACACACACACACACACACACACACACACACATATATATATATATATACACATATACACACATAGAGACATACATATATATATATATATATATATATACATAGAGACATACATATATATA